>NC_092087.1:115777882-115855829 GCF_045679555.1 Salvelinus alpinus | reverse complement strand
TAGCCAATAGAAACACATTGAATAACAGATGGTCCTTACTGCTATTAGCCAATAGAAACACATTGAATAACAGATAGTCCTTACTGCTATTAGCCAATAGAAACACATTGAATAACAGATAGTCCTTACTGCTATTAGCCAATAGAAACACATTGCATAACATGCATAAGTCCTTACTGCTATTAGCCAATAGAAACACATTGAATAACAGATAGTCCTTACTGCTATTAGCCAATAGAAACACATTGAATAACAGACCTTCCGTGCTATTAGCCAATAGAAAACAGATTGAGTGACAGATAGTCCTTACTGCATATTAGCCAATAGACACATCAGTGCTATAACACGACAGTCCTCACTGCTATCAGCCAACAGCAACAGCTATCCGAATAACAGATAGTCCTTACTGGCCATTAGCCAACAGCAACACATTCGAATACAAAAACAGACCTTCCTGGCTTATTAGCCAATAGACAACGACATTGAATAACAGATAGCCCTTACTGCTCATTAGCCAGCCAATAGAAACACATTAAATAACAGATAGTCCTTACTGCTATTAGCCAATAGAAACACATTGAATAACAGACAGTCCTTCCTGCTATTAGCCAATAGAAACACATTGAATAGACATACAGTCCTTCCTGCTATTAGCCAATAGAAACACATTGAATAACAGATAGTCCTTACTGCTATTAGCCAATAAAAACACATTGAATAACAGATAGTCCTTACTGCTATTAGCCAATAGAAACACATTGAATAACAGATAGTCCTTACTGCTATTAGCCAATAGAAACACATTGGATAACAGTCCTTACTGCTATTAGCCAATAGAAACACATTGAATAACAGACAGTCCTTCCTGCTATTAGCCAATAGAAACACATTGAATAACAGATAGTCCTTACTGCTATTAGCCAATAGAAACACATTGGATAACAGTCCTTACTGCTATTAGCCAATAGAAACACATTGAATAACAGACAGTCCTTCCTGCTATTAGCCAATAGAAACACATTGAATAACAGATAGTCCTTACTGCTATTAGCCAATAGAAACACATTGGATAACAGTCCTTACTGCTATTAGCCAATAGAAACACATTGAATAACAGATAGTCCTTACTGCTATTAGCCAATAGAAACACATGGAACAACAGATAGTCCTTACTGCTATTAGCCAATAGAAACACATGGAATAACAGACAGTCCTTACTGCTATTAGCCAATAGAAACACACTGAATAACAGATAGTCCTTACTGCTATTAGCCAATAGAAACACATTGAATAACAGATAGTCCTTACTGCTATTAGCCAATAGAAACACATTGAATAACAGACAGTCCTTACTGCTATTAGCCAATAGAAACACACTGAATAACAGATAGTCCTTACTGCTATTAGCCAATAGAAACACATTGAATAACAGATAGTCCTTACTGCTATTAGCCAATAGAAACACATTGAATAACAGATAGTCCTTCCTGCTATTAGCCAATAGAAACACATTGAATAACAGATAGTCCTTACTGCTATTAGCCAATAGAAACACATTGCATAACAGATAGTCCTTACTGCTATTAGCCAATAGAAACACATTGAATAACAGATAGTCCTTACTGCTATTAGCCAATAGAAACACATTGAATAACAGACCTTCCTGCTATTAGCCAATAGAAACACATTGAATAACAGATAGTCCTTACTGCTATTAGCCAATAGAAACACATTGAATAACAGATAGTCCTTACTGCTATTAGCCAATAGAAACACATTGCATAACAGATAGTCCTTACTGCTATTAGCCAATAGAAACACATTGAATAACAGATAGTCCTTACTGCTATTAGCCAATAGAAACACATTGAATAACAGACCTTCCTGCTATTAGCCAATAGAAACACATTGAATAACAGACAGTCCTTACTGCTATTAGCCAATAGAAACACACTGAATAACAGATAGTCCTTACTGCTATTAGCCAATAGAAACACATTGAATAACAGATAGTCCTTACTGCTATTAGCCAATAGAAACACATTGAATAACAGATAGTCCTTCCTGCTATTAGCCAATAGAAACACATTGAATAACAGATAGTCCTTACTGCTATTAGCCAATAGAAACACATTGCATAACAGATAGTCCTTACTGCTATTAGCCAATAGAAACACATTGAATAACAGATAGTCCTTACTGCTATTAGCCAATAGAAACACATTGAATAACAGACCTTCCTGCTATTAGCCAATAGAAACACATTGAATAACAGATAGTCCTTACTGCTATTAGCCAATAGAAACACATTAAATAACAGATAGTCCTTACTGCTATTAGCCAATAGAAACACATTGAATAACAGATAGTCCTTACTGCTATTAGCCAATAGAAACACATTGAATAACAGATAGTCCTTACTGCTATTAGCCAATAGAAACACATTGAATAACAGTCCTTACTGCTATTAGCCAATAGAAACACATTGAATAACAGACAGTCCTTCCTGCTATTAGCCAATAGAAACACATTGAATAACAGATAGTCCTTACTGCTATTAGCCAATAGAAACACATTGAATAACAGATAGTCCTTACTGCTATTAGCCAATAGAAACACATTGGATAACAGTCCTTACTGCTATTAGCCAATAGAAACACATTGAATAACAGATAGTCCTTACTGCTATTAGCCAATAGAAACACATGGAACAACAGATAGTCCTTACTGCTATTAGCCAATAGAAACACATGGAATAACAGACAGTCCTTACTGCTATTAGCCAATAGAAACACATTGAATAACAGATGGTCCTTACTGCTATTAGCCAATAGAAACACATTGAATAACAGATAGTCCTTACTGCTATTAGCCAATAGAAACACATTGAATAACAGATAGTCCTTACTGCTATTAGCCAATAGAAACACATTGCATAACAGATAGTCCTTACTGCTATTAGCCAATAGAAACACATTGAATAACAGATAGTCCTTACTGCTATTAGCCAATAGAAACACATTGAATAACAGACCTTCCTGCTATTAGCCAATAGAAACACATTGAATAACAGATAGTCCTTACTGCTATTAGCCAATAGAAACACATTGCATAACAGATAGTCCTTACTGCTATTAGCCAATAGAAACACATTGAATAACAGATAGTCCTTACTGCTATTAGCCAATAGAAACACATTGAATAACAGATAGTCCTTACTGCTATTAGCCAATAGAAACACATTGCATAACAGATAGTCCTTACTGCTATTAGCCAATAGAAACACACTGAATAACAGATAGTCCTTACTGCTATTAGCCAATAGAAACACATTGAATAACAGATAGTCCTTACTGCTATTAGCCAATAGAAACACATTGAATAACAGATAGTCCTTCCTGCTATTAGCCAATAGAAACACATTGAATAACAGATAGTCCTTACTGCTATTAGCCAATAGAAACACATTGAATAACAGATAGTCCTTACTGCTATTAGCCAATAGAAACACATTGAATAACAGATAGTCCTTACTGCTATTAGCCAATAGAAACACATTGAATAACAGACCTTCCTGCTATTAGCCAATAGAAACACATTGAATAACAGATAGTCCTTACTGCTATTAGCCAATAGAAACACATTGAATAACAGACAGTCCTTCCTGCTATTAGCCAATAGAAACACATTGAATAACAGATAGTCCTTACTGCTATTAGCCAATAGAAACACATTGAATAACAGATAGTCCTTACTGCTATTAGCCAATAGAAACACATTGAATAACAGATAGTCCTTCCTGCTATTAGCCAATAGAAACACATTGAATAACAGATAGTCCTTACTGCTATTAGCCAATAGAAACACATTGCATAACAGATAGTCCTTACTGCTATTAGCCAATAGAAACACATTGAATAACAGATAGTCCTTACTGCTATTAGCCAATAGAAACACATTGAATAACAGACCTTCCTGCTATTAGCCAATAGAAACACATTGAATAACAGATAGTCCTTACTGCTATTAGCCAATAGAAACACATTGAATAACAGACAGTCCTTCCTGCTATTAGCCAATAGAAACACATTGAATAACAGATAGTCCTTACTGCTATTAGCCAATAGAAACACATTGAATAACAGATAGTCCTTACTGCTATTAGCCAATAGAAACACATTGAATAACAGATAGTCCTTACTGCTATTAGCCAATAGAAACACATTGAATAACAGACAGTCCTTACTGCTATTAGCCAATAGAAACACACTGAATAACAGATAGTCCTTACTGCTATTAGCCAATAGAAACACATTGAATAACAGATAGTCCTTACTGCTATTAGCCAATAGAAACACATTGAATAACAGATAGTCCTTCCTGCTATTAGCCAATAGAAACACATTGAATAACAGATAGTCCTTACTGCTATTAGCCAATAGAAACACATTGCATAACAGATAGTCCTTACTGCTATTAGCCAATAGAAACACATTGAATAACAGATAGTCCTTACTGCTATTAGCCAATAGAAACACATTGAATAACAGACCTTCCTGCTATTAGCCAATAGAAACACATTGAATAACAGATAGTCCTTACTGCTATTAGCCAATAGAAACACATTAAATAACAGATAGTCCTTACTGCTATTAGCCAATAGAAACACATTGAATAACAGATAGTCCTTACTGCTATTAGCCAATAGAAACACATTGAATAACAGATAGTCCTTACTGCTATTAGCCAATAGAAACACATTGAATAACAGTCCTTACTGCTATTAGCCAATAGAAACACATTGAATAACAGACAGTCCTTCCTGCTATTAGCCAATAGAAACACATTGAATAACAGATAGTCCTTACTGCTATTAGCCAATAGAAACACATTGAATAACAGATAGTCCTTACTGCTATTAGCCAATAGAAACACATTGGATAACAGTCCTTACTGCTATTAGCCAATAGAAACACATTGAATAACAGATAGTCCTTACTGCTATTAGCCAATAGAAACACATGGAACAACAGATAGTCCTTACTGCTATTAGCCAATAGAAACACATGGAATAACAGACAGTCCTTACTGCTATTAGCCAATAGAAACACATTGAATAACAGATGGTCCTTACTGCTATTAGCCAATAGAAACACATTGAATAACAGATAGTCCTTACTGCTATTAGCCAATAGAAACACATTGAATAACAGATAGTCCTTACTGCTATTAGCCAATAGAAACACATTGCATAACAGATAGTCCTTACTGCTATTAGCCAATAGAAACACATTGAATAACAGATAGTCCTTACTGCTATTAGCCAATAGAAACACATTGAATAACAGACCTTCCTGCTATTAGCCAATAGAAACACATTGAATAACAGATAGTCCTTACTGCTATTAGCCAATAGAAACACATTGCATAACAGATAGTCCTTACTGCTATTAGCCAATAGAAACACATTGAATAACAGATAGTCCTTACTGCTATTAGCCAATAGAAACACATTGAATAACAGACCTTCCTGCTATTAGCCAATAGAAACACATTGAATAACAGATAGTCCTTACTGCTATTAGCCAATAGAAACACATTAAATAACAGATAGTCCTTACTGCTATTAGCCAATAGAAACACATTGAATAACAGACAGTCCTTCCTGCTATTAGCCAATAGAAACACATTGAATAACAGACAGTCCTTCCTGCTATTAGCCAATAGAAACACATTGAATAACAGATAGTCCTTACTGCTATTAGCCAATAAAAACACATTGAATAACAGATAGTCCTTACTGCTATTAGCCAATAGAAACACATTGAATAACAGATAGTCCTTACTGCTATTAGCCAATAGAAACACATTGGATAACAGTCCTTACTGCTATTAGCCAATAGAAACACATTGAATAACAGACAGTCCTTCCTGCTATTAGCCAATAGAAACACATTGAATAACAGATAGTCCTTACTGCTATTAGCCAATAGAAACACATTGGATAACAGTCCTTACTGCTATTAGCCAATAGAAACACATTGAATAACAGACAGTCCTTCCTGCTATTAGCCAATAGAAACACATTGAATAACAGATAGTCCTTACTGCTATTAGCCAATAGAAACACATTGGATAACAGTCCTTACTGCTATTAGCCAATAGAAACACATTGAATAACAGATAGTCCTTACTGCTATTAGCCAATAGAAACACATGGAACAACAGATAGTCCTTACTGCTATTAGCCAATAGAAACACATGGAATAACAGACAGTCCTTACTGCTATTAGCCAATAGAAACACACTGAATAACAGATAGTCCTTACTGCTATTAGCCAATAGAAACACATTGAATAACAGATAGTCCTTACTGCTATTAGCCAATAGAAACACATTGAATAACAGACAGTCCTTACTGCTATTAGCCAATAGAAACACACTGAATAACAGATAGTCCTTACTGCTATTAGCCAATAGAAACACATTGAATAACAGATAGTCCTTCCTGCTATTAGCCAATAGAAACACATTGAATAACAGATAGTCCTTACTGCTATTAGCCAATAGAAACACATTGCATAACAGATAGTCCTTACTGCTATTAGCCAATAGAAACACATTGAATAACAGATAGTCCTTACTGCTATTAGCCAATAGAAACACATTGAATAACAGACCTTCCTGCTATTAGCCAATAGAAACACATTGAATAACAGATAGTCCTTACTGCTATTAGCCAATAGAAACACATTAAATAACAGATAGTCCTTACTGCTATTAGCCAATAGAAACACATTGAATAACAGATAGTCCTTACTGCTATTAGCCAATAGAAACACATTGAATAACAGATAGTCCTTACTGCTATTAGCCAATAGAAACACATTGAATAACAGTCCTTACTGCTATTAGCCAATAGAAACACATTGAATAACAGACAGTCCTTCCTGCTATTAGCCAATAGAAACACATTGAATAACAGATAGTCCTTACTGCTATTAGCCAATAGAAACACATTGAATAACAGTCCTTACTGCTATTAGCCAATAGAAACACATTGAATAACAGATAGTCCTTACTGCTATTAGCCAATAGAAACACATTGAATAACAGATAGTCCTTACTGCTATTAGCCAATAGAAACACATTGAATAACAGATAGTCCTTACTGCTATTAGCCAATAGAAACACATTGAATAACAGATAGTCCTTACTGCTCTTAGCCAATAGAAACACATTGAATAACAGTCCTTACTGCTATTAGCCAATAGAAACACATTGAATAACAGATAGTCCTTACTGCTATTAGCCAATAGAAACACATTGAATAACAGATAGTCCTTACTGCTATTAGCCAATAGAAACACATTGAATAACAGTCCTTACTGCTATTAGCCAATAGAAACACATTGAATAACAGACAGTCCTTACTGCTATTAGCCAATAGAAACACATTGAATAACAGATAGTCCTTACTGCTATTAGCCAATAGAAACACATTGAATAACAGATAGTCCTTACTGCTATTAGCCAATAGAAACACATTCAATAACAGTCCTTACTGCTATTAGCCAATAGAAACACATTGAATAACAGATAGTCCTTACTGCTATTAGCCAATAGAAACACATTGAATAACAGATAGTCCTTACTGCTTCTACACCTGCATTACTAGCTGTTTGGGGTTTTAGGCTGGGTGTCTGTACAGCACTTCGAGATATTAGCTGATGTACGAAGGGCTATATAAAATAAAATTGATTGATTGATTGATTGCTATTAGCCAATAGAAACACATTGAATAACAGATAGTCCTTCCTGCTGTTAGCCAATAGAAACACATTGAATAACAGATAGTCCTTCCTGCTGTTAGCCAATAGAAACACATTGAATAACAGATAGTCCTTACTGCTATTAGCCAATAGAAACACATTGAATAACAGATAGTCCTTACTGCTATTAGCCAATAGAAACACATTGAATAACAGACAGTCCTTCCTGCTATTAGCCAATAGAAACACATTGAATAACAGATAGTCCTTACTGCTATTAGCCAATAGAAACACATTGAATAACAGATAGTCCTTACTGCTATTAGCCAATAGAAACACATTGAATAACAGATAGTCCTTACTGCTATTAGCCAATAGAAACACATTGAATAACAGACAGTCCTTACTGCTATTAGCCAATAGAAACACACTGAATAACAGATAGTCCTTACTGCTATTAGCCAATAGAAACACATTGAATAACAGATAGTCCTTACTGCTATTAGCCAATAGAAACACATTGAATAACAGATAGTCCTTCCTGCTATTAGCCAATAGAAACACATTGAATAACAGATAGTCCTTACTGCTATTAGCCAATAGAAACACATTGCATAACAGATAGTCCTTACTGCTATTAGCCAATAGAAACACATTGCATAACAGATAGTCCTTACTGCTATTAGCCAATAGAAACACATTGAATAACAGATAGTCCTTACTGCTATTAGCCAATAGAAACACATTGAATAACAGACCTTCCTGCTATTAGCCAATAGAAACACATTGAATAACAGATAGTCCTTACTGCTATTAGCCAATAGAAACACATTAAATAACAGATAGTCCTTACTGCTATTAGCCAATAGAAACACATTGAATAACAGATAGTCCTTACTGCTATTAGCCAATAGAAACACATTGAATAACAGATAGTCCTTACTGCTATTAGCCAATAGAAACACATTGAATAACAGTCCTTACTGCTATTAGCCAATAGAAACACATTGAATAACAGATAGTCCTTACTGCTATTAGCCAATAGAAACACATTGAATAACAGATAGTCCTTACTGCTATTAGCCAATAGAAACACATTGAATAACAGACAGTCCTTACTGCTATTAGCCAATAGAAACACACTGAATAACAGATAGACCTTACTGCTATTAGCCAATAGAAACACATTGAATAACAGATAGTCCTTACTGCTATTAGCCAATAGAAACACATTGAATAACAGATAGTCCTTACTGCTATTAGCCAATAGAAACACATTGAATAACAGATAGTCCTTACTGCTATTAGCCAATAGAAACACATTGCATAACAGATAGTCCTTACTGCTATTAGCCAATAGAAACACATTGAATAACAGATAGTCCTTACTGCTATTAGCCAATAGAAACACATTGAATAACAGACAGTCCTTACTGCTATTAGCCAATAGAAACACATGGAACAACAGATAGTCCTTACTGCTATTAGCCAATAGAAACACATTGAATAACAGACAGTCCTTACTGCTATTAGCCAATAGAAACGCATTGAATAACAGAACAGTCCTTACTGCTCATCAGCCAATAGAAACACATTGAATAACAGACAGTCCTTACTGCTATTAGCCAATAGAAACACACTGAATAACAGATAGTCCTTACTGCTATTAGCCAATAGAAACACATTGAATAACAGATAGTCCTTACTGCTGATTAGCCAATAGAAACACATTGAATAACAGATAGTCCTTCCTGCTATTAGCCAATAGAAACACATTGAATAACAGATAGTCCTTACTGCTATTAGCCAATAGAAACACATTGCATAACAGATAGTCCTTACTGCTATTAGCCAATAGAAACACATTGAATAACAGATAGTCCTTACTGCTATGTAGCCAATAGAAACACATTGAATAACAGACCTTCCTGCTATTAGCCAATAGAAACACATTGAATAACAGATAGTCCTTACTGCTATTAGCCAATAGAAACACATTGAATAACAGATAGTCCTTACTGCTATTAGCCGATAGAAACACATTGAATAACAGATAGTCCTTACTGCTATTAGCCAATAGAAACACATTGAATAACAGATAGTCCTTACTGCTATTAGCCAATAGAAACACATTGAATAACAGTCCTTACTGCTATAAGCCAATAGAAAACACATTGAATAACAGACAGTCCTTCCTGCTATTAGCCAATAGAAACACATTGAATAACAGATAGTCCTTACTGCTATTAGCCAATAGAAAACACATTGAATAACAGATAGTCCTTACTGCTATTAGCCAATAGAAACACATTGGATAACAGTCCTTACTGCTATTAGCCAATAGAAACACATTGAATAACAGATAGTCCTTACTGCTCATCAGCCAATAGAAACACATGGAACAACAGATAGTCCTTACTGCTATTAGCCAATAGAAACACATGGAATAACAGACAGTCCTTACTGCTATTAGCCAATAGAAACACACTGAATAACAGATAGTCCTTACTGCTATTAGCCAATAGAAACACATTGAATAACAGATAGTCCTTACTGCTATTAGCCAATAGAAACACATTGAATAACAGACAGTCCTTACTGCTATTAGCCAATAGAAACACACTGAATAACAGATAGTCCTTACTGCTATTAGCCAATAGAAACACATTGAATAACAGATAGTCCTTACTGCTATTAGCCAATAGAAACACATTGAATAACAGATAGTCCTTACTGCTATTAGCCAATAGAAACACATTGAATAACAGATAGTCCTTACTGCTATTAGCCAATAGAAACACATTGCATAACAGATAGTCCTCTACTGCTATTAGCCAATAGAAACACATTGAATAACAGATAGTCCTTACTGCTATTAGCCAATAGAAACACATTGAATAACAGACCTTCCTGCTATTAGCCAATAGAAACACATTGAATAACAGATAGTCCTTACTGCTATTAGCCAATAGAAACACATTAAATAACAGATAGTCCTTACTGCTATTAGCCAATAGAAACACATTGAATAACAGATAGTCCTTACTGCTATTAGCCAATAGAAACACATTGAATAACAGATAGTCCTTACTGCTATTAGCCAATAGAAACACATTGAATAACAGACAGTCCTTACTGCTATTAGCCAATAGAAACACATTGAATAACAGATAGTCCTTACTGCTATTAGCCAATAGAAACACATTGAATAACAGTCCTTACTGCTATTAGCCAATAGAAACACATTGAATAACAGTCCTTACTGCTATTAGCCAATAGAAACACATTGAATAACAGATAGTCCTTACTGCTATTAGCCAATAGAAACACATTGAATAACAGATATTCCTTACTGCTATTAGCCAATAGAAACACATTGAATAACAGACAGTCCTTACTGCTCTTAGCCAATATAAACACATTGAATAACAGATAGTCCTTACTGCTATTAGCCAATAGAAACACATTGAATAACAGATAGTCCTTACTGCTATTAGCCAATAGAAACACAATGAATAACAGTCCTTACTGCTATTAGCCAATAGAAACACATTGAATAACAGACAGTCCTTACTGCTATTAGCCAATAGAAACACATTGAATAACAGATAGTCCTTACTGCTATTAGCCAATAGAAACACATTGAATAACAGATAGTCCTTACTGCTATTAGCCAATAGAAACACATTGAATAACAGTCCTTACTGCTATTAGCCAATATAAACACATTGAATAACAGATAGTCCTTACTGCTATTAGCCAATAGAAACACATTGAATAACAGACAGTCCTTACTGCTCTTAGCCAATAGAAACACATTGAATAACAGACAGTCCTTACTGCTCTTAGCCAATAGAAACACATTGAATAACAGTCCTTACTGCTATTAGCCAATAGAAACACATTGAATAACAGATAGTCCTTACTGCTATTAGCCAATAGAAACACATTGAATAACAGATAGTCCTTACTGCTATTAGCCAATAGAAACACATTGAATAACAGTCCTTACTGCTATTAGCCAATAGAAACACATTGAATAACAGATAGTCCTTCCTGCTATTAGCCAATAGAAACACATTGAATAACAGATAGTCCTTACTGCTATTAGCCAATAGAAACACATTGCATAACAGATAGTCCTTACTGCTATTAGCCAATAGAAACACATCGAATAACAGACCTTCCTGCTATTAGCCAATAGAAACACATTGAATAACAGATAGTCCTTACTGCTATTAGCCAATAGAAACACATTAAATAACAGATAGTCCTTACTGCTATTAGCCAATAGCAACACATTGAATAACAGATAGTCCTTACTGCTATTAGCCAATAGAAACACATTGAATAACAGATAGTCCTTACTGCTATTAGCCAATAGAAACACATTGAATAACAGTCCTTACTGCTATTAGCCAATAGAAACACATTGAATAACAGATAGTCCTTACTGCTATTAGCCAATAGAAACACATTGAATAACAGACAGTCCTTACTGCTCTTAGCCAATAGAAACACATTGAATAACAGTCCTTACTGCTATTAGCCAATAGAAACACATTGAATAACAGATAGTCCTTACTGCTATTAGCCAATAGAAACACATCGAATAACAGACCTTCCTGCTATTAGCCAATAGAAACACATTGAATAACAGATAGTCCTTACTGCTATTAGCCAATAGAAACACATTAAATAACAGATAGTCCTTACTGCTATTAGCCAATAGAAACACATTGAATAACAGATAGTCCTTACTGCTATTAGCCAATAGAAACACATTGAATAACAGATAGTCCTTACTGCTATTAGCCAATAGAAACACATTGAATAACAGTCCTTACTGCTATTAGCCAATAGAAACACACTGAATAACAGATAGTCCTTACTGCTATTAGCCAATAGAAACACATTGAATAACAGATAGTCCTTACTGCTATTAGCCAATAGAAACACATTGAATAACAGATAGTCCTTACTGCTATTAGCCAATAGAAACACATTGAATAACAGATAGTCCTTACTGCTATTAGCCAATAGAAACACATTGCATAACAGATAGTCCTTACTGCTATTAGCCAATAGAAACACATTGAATAACAGATAGTCCTTACTGCTATTAGCCAATAGAAACACATTGAATAACAGACCTTCCTGCTATTAGCCAATAGAAACACATTGAATAACAGATAGTCCTTACTGCTATTAGCCAATAGAAACACATTAAATAACAGATAGTCCTTACTGCTATTAGCCAATAGAAACACATTGAATAACAGATAGTCCTTACTGCTATTAGCCAATAGAAACACATTGAATAACAGATAGTCCTTACTGCTATTAGCCAATAGAAACACATTGAATAACAGACAGTCCTTACTGCTATTAGCCAATAGAAACACATTGAATAACAGATAGTCCTTACTGCTATTAGCCAATAGAAACACATTGAATAACAGTCCTTACTGCTATTAGCCAATAGAAACACATTGAATAACAGTCCTTACTGCTATTAGCCAATAGAAACACATTGAATAACAGATAGTCCTTACTGCTATTAGCCAATAGAAACACATTGAATAACAGATATTCCTTACTGCTATTAGCCAATAGAAACACATTGAATAACAGACAGTCCTTACTGCTCTTAGCCAATAGAAACACATTGAATAACAGTCCTTACTGCTATTAGCCAATATAAACACATTGAATAACAGATAGTCCTTACTGCTATTAGCCAATAGAAACACATTGAATAACAGATAGTCCTTACTGCTATTAGCCAATAGAAACACATTGAATAACAGTCCTTACTGCTATTAGCCAATAGAAACACATTGAATAACAGACAGTCCTTACTGCTATTAGCCAATAGAAACACATTGAATAACAGATAGTCCTTACTGCTATTAGCCAATAGAAACACATTGAATAACAGATAGTCCTTACTGCTATTAGCCAATAGAAACACATTGAATAACAGTCCTTACTGCTATTAGCCAATATAAACACATTGAATAACAGATAGTCCTTACTGCTATTAGCCAATAGAAACACATTGAATAACAGACAGTCCTTACTGCTCTTAGCCAATAGAAACACATTGAATAACAGACAGTCCTTACTGCTCTTAGCCAATAGAAACACATTGAATAACAGTCCTTAATGCTATTAGCCAATAGAAACACATTGAATAACAGATAGTCCTTACTGCTATTAGCCAATAGAAACACATTGAATAACAGATAGTTCTTACTGCTATTAGCCAATAGAAACACATTGAATAACAGTCCTTACTGCTATTAGCCAATAGAAACACATTGAATAACAGATAGTCCTTCCTGCTATTAGCCAATAGAAACACATTGAATAACAGATAGTCCTTACTGCTATTAGCCAATAGAAACACATTCAATAACAGTCCTTACTGCTATTAGCCAATAGAAACACATTCAATAACAGTCCTTACTGCTATTAGCCAATAGAAACACATTGAATAACAGATAGTCCTTACTGCTATTAGCCAATAGAAACACATTGAATAACAGATAGTCCTTACTGCTATTAGCCAATAGAAACACATTGAATAACAGATAGTCCTTCCTGCTGTTAGCCAATAGAAACACATTGAATAACAGATAGTCCTTACTGCTATTAGCCAATAGAAACACATTGAATAACAGACAGTCCTTCCTGCTATTAGCCAATAGAAACACATTGAATAACAGATAGTCCTTACTGCTATTAGCCAATAGAAACACATTGAATAACAGATAGTCCTTACTGCTATTAGCCAATAGAAACACATTGAATAACAGATAGTCCTTACTGCTATTAGCCAATAGAAACACATTGAATAACAGACAGTCCTTACTGCTATTAGCCAATAGAAACACATTGAATAACAGTCCTTACTGCTATTAGCCAATAGAAACACATTGAATAACAGATAGTCCTTCCTGCTGTTAGCCAATAGAAACACATTGAATAACAGTCCTTACTGCTATTAGCCAATAGAAACACATTGAATAACAGTCCTTACTGCTATTAGCCAATAGAAACACATTGAATAACAGATAGTCCTTCCTGCTGTTAGCCAATAGAAACACATTGAATAACAGATAGTCCTTACTGCTATTAGCCAATAGAAACACATTGAATAACAGATAGTCCTTACTGCTATTAGCCAATAGAAACACATTGAATAACAGATAGTCCTTTCTGCTATTAGCCAATAGAAACACATTGAATAACAGATAGTCCTTCCTGCTGTTAGCCAATAGAAACACATTGAATAACAGATAGTACTTACTGCTATTAGCCAATAGAAACACATTGAATAACAGATAGTCCTTACTGCTATTAGCCAATAGAAACACATTGAATAACAGATAGTCCTTACTGCTATTAGCCAATAGAAACACATTGAATAACAGACAGTCCTTACTGCTATTAGCCAATAGAAACACATTGAATAACAGATAGTCCTTACTGCTATTAGCCAATAGAAACACATTGAATAACAGATAGTCCTTACTGCTATTAGCCAATAGAAACACATTGAATAACAGATAGTCCTTACTGCTGTTAGCCAATAGAAACACATTGAATAACAGATAGGCCTTACTGCTATTAGCCAATAGAAACACATTGAATAACAGTCCTTACTGCTATTAGCCAATAGAAACACATTGAATAACAGACAGTCCTTACTGCTATTAGCCAATAGAAACACATTGAATAACAGATAGTCCTTACTGCTATTAGCCAATAGAAACACATTGAATAACAGTCCTTACTGCTATTAGCCAATAGAAACACATTGAATAACAGTCCTTACTGCTATTAGCCAATAGAAACACATTGAATAACAGACAGTCCTTACTGCTATTAGCCAATAGAAACACATTGAATAACAGATAGTCCTTACTGCTATTAGCCAATAGAAACACATTGAATAACAGATAGTCCTTCCTGCTATTAGCCAAGAGAAACACATTGAATAACAGATAGTCCTTACTGCTATTAGCCAATAGAAACACATTGAATAACAGATAGTCCTTACTGCTATTAGCCAATAGAAACACATTGAATAACAGACAGTCCTTACTGCTATTAGCCAATAGAAACACATTGAATAACAGATAGTCCTTACTGCTATTAGCCAATAGAAACACATTGAATAACAGATAGTCCTTACTGCTATTAGCCAATAGAAACACATTGAATAACAGATAGTCCTTCCTGCTATTAGCCAATAGGAACACATTGAATAACAGATAGTCCTTCCTGCTATTAGCCAACAGAAACACACTGAATAACAGATAGTCCTTACTGCTATTAGCCAATAAAAACACATTGAATAACAGATAGTCCCTACTGCTATTAGCCAATAGAAACACATTGAATAACAGACAGTCCTTACTGCTATTAGCCAATAGAAACACATGAATAACAGACAGTCCTTACTGCTATTAGCCAATAGAAACACATTGAATAACAGATAGTCCTTCCTGCTGTTAGCCAATAGAAACACATTGAATAACAGTCCTTACTGCTATTAGCCAATAGAAACACATTGAATAACAGATAGTCCTTACTGCTATTAGCCAATAGAAACACATTGAATAACAGATGGTCCTTACTGCTATTAGCCAATAGAAACACATTGAATAACAGTCCTTACTGCTATTAGCCAATAGAAACACATTGAATAACAGACAGTCCTTACTGCTATTAGCCAATAGAAACACATTGAATAACAGACCTTACTGCTATTAGCCAATAGAAACACATTGAATAACAGATAGTCCTTCCTGCTATTAGCCAATAGAAACACATTAAATAACAGATAGTCCTTACTGCTATTAGCCAATAGAAACACATTGAATAACAGATAGTCCTTACTGCTATTAGCCAATAGAAACACATTGAATAACAGTCCTTACTGCTATTAGCCAATAGAAACACATTGAATAACAGATAGTCCTTACTGCTATTAGCCAATAGAAACACATTGAATAACAGACAGTCCTTACTGCTCTTAGCCAATAGAAACACATTGAATAACAGTCCTTACTGCTATTAGCCAATAGAAACACATTGAATAACAGATAGTCCTTACTGCTATTAGCCAATAGAAACACATTCAATAACAGTCCTTACTGCTATTAGCCAATAGAAACACATTGAATAACAGATAGTCCTTACTGCTATTAGCCAATAGAAACACATTGAATAACAGATAGTCCTTACTGCTATTAGCCAATAGAAACACATTGAATAACAGATAGTCCTTCCTGCTGTTAGCCAATAGAAACACATTGAATAACAGATAGTCCTTACTGCTATTAGCCAATAGAAACACATTGAATAACAGACAGTCCTTCCTGCTATTAGCCAATAGAAACACATTGAATAACAGATAGTCCTTACTGCTATTAGCCAATAGAAACACATTGAATAACAGATAGTCCTTACTGCTATTAGCCAATAGAAACACATTGAATAACAGATAGTCCTTACTGCTATTAGCCAATAGAAACACATTGAATAACAGACAGTCCTTACTGCTATTAGCCAATAGAAACACATTGAATAACAGATAGTCCTTACTGCTATTAGCCAATAGAAACACATTGAATAACAGTCCTTACTGCTATTAGCCAATAGAAACACATTGAATAACAGATAGTCCTTACTGCTATTAGCCAATAGAAACACATTGAATAACAGATAGTCCTTACTGCTATTAGCCAATAGAAACACATTGAATAACAGATAGTCCTTACTGCTATTAGCCAATAGAAACACATTGAATAACAGACAGTCCTTACTGCTCTTAGCCAATAGAAACACATTGAATAACAGTCCTTACTGCTATTAGCCAATATAAACACATTGAATAACAGATAGTCCTTACTGCTATTAGCCAATAGAAACACATTGAATAACAGATAGTCCTTACTGCTATTAGCCAATAGAAACACATTGAATAACAGATAGTCCTTCCTGCTATTAGCCAATAGAAACACATTGAATAACAGATAGTCCTTACTGCTATTAGCCAATAGAAACACATTGAACAACAGTCCTTACTGCTATTAGCCAATAGAAACACATTGAATAACAGACAGTCCTTACTGCTATTAGCCAATAGAAACACATTGAATAACAGATAGTCCTTACTGCTATTAGCCAATAGAAACACATTGAATAACAGATAGTCCTTACTGCTATTAGCCAATAGAAACACATTCAATAACAGTCCTTACTGCTATTAGCCAATAGAAACACATTGAATAACAGATAGTCCTTACTGCTATTAGCCAATAGAAACACATTGAATAACAGATAGTCCTTACTGCTATTAGCCAATAGAAACACATTGAATAACAGATAGTCCTTCCTGCTGTTAGCCAATAGAAACACATTGAATAACAGATAGTCCTTACTGCTATTAGCCAATAGAAACACATTGAATAACAGACAGTCCTTCCTGCTATTAGCCAATAGAAACACATTGAATAACAGATAGTCCTTACTGCTATTAGCCAATAGAAACACATTGAATAACAGATAGTCCTTACTGCTATTAGCCAATAGAAACACATTGAATAACAGATAGTCCTTACTGTTATTAGCCAATAGAAACACATTGAATAACAGACAGTCCTTACTGCTATTAGCCAATAGAAACACATTGAATAACAGACAGTCCTTACTGCTCTTAGCCAATAGAAACACATTGAATAACAGTCCTTACTGCTATTAGCCAATATAAACACATTGAATAACAGATAGTCCTTACTGCTATTAGCCAATAGAAACACATTGAATAACAGATAGTCCTTACTGCTATTAGCCAATAGAAACACATTGAATAACAGTCCTTACTGCTATTAGCCAATAGAAACACATTGAATAACAGACAGTCCTTACTGCTATTAGCCAATAGAAACACATTGAATAACAGATAGTCCTTACTGCTATTAGCCAATAGAAACACATTGAATAACAGATAGTCCTTACTGCTATTAGCCAATAGAAACACATTCAATAACAGTCCTTACTGCTATTAGCCAATAGAAACACATTGAATAACAGATAGTCCTTACTGCTATTAGCCAATAGAAACACATTGAATAACAGATAGTCCTTACTGCTATTAGCCAATAGAAACACATTGAATAACAGATAGTCCTTCCTGCTGTTAGCCAATAGAAACACATTGAATAACAGATAGTCCTTACTGCTATTAGCCAATAGAAACACATTGAATAACAGACAGTCCTTCCTGCTATTAGCCAATAGAAACACATTGAATAACAGATAGTCCTTACTGCTATTAGCCAATAGAAACACATTGAATAACAGATAGTCCTTACTGCTATTAGCCAATAGAAACACATTGAATAACAGATAGTCCTTACTGTTATTAGCCAATAGAAACACATTGAATAACAGACAGTCCTTACTGCTATTAGCCAATAGAAACACATTGAATAACAGTCCTTACTGCTATTAGCCAATAGAAACACATTGAATAACAGATAGTCCTTCCTGCTGTTAGCCAATAGAAACACATTGAATAACAGTCCTTACTGCTATTAGCCAATAGAAACACATTGAATAACAGATAGTCCTTACTGCTATTAGCCAATAGAAACACATTGAATAACAGATAGTCCTTCCTGCTGTTAGCCAATAGAAACACATTGAATAACAGATAGTACTTACTGCTATTAGCCAATAGAAACACATTGAATAACAGATAGTCCTTACTGCTATTAGCCAATAGAAACACATTGAATAACAGATAGTCCTTACTGCTATTAGCCAATAGAAACACATTGAATAACAGACAGTCCTTACTGCTATTAGCCAATAGAAACACATTGAATAACAGATAGTCCTTACTGCTATTAGCCAATAGAAACACATTGAATAACAGATAGTCCTTACTGCTATTAGCCAATAGAAACACATTGAATAACAGATAGTCCTTACTGCTGTTAGCCAATAGAAACACATTGAATAACAGATAGGCCTTACTGCTATTAGCCAATAGAAACACATTGAATAACAGTCCTTACTGCTATTAGCCAATAGAAACACATTGAATAACAGACAGTCCTTACTGCTATTAGCCAATAGAAACACATTGAATAACAGATAGTCCTTACTGCTATTGGCCAATAGAAACACATTGAATAACAGTCCTTACTGCTATTAGCCAATAGAAACACATTGAATAACAGATAGTCCTTACTGCTATTAGCCAATAGAAACACATTGAATAACAGATAGTCCTTACTGCTATTAGCCAATAGAAACACATTGAATAACAGATAGTCCTTACTGCTATTAGCCAATAGAAACACATTGAATAACAGATAGTCCTTACTGCTATTAGCCAATAGAAACACATTGAATAACAGATAGTCCTTCCTGCTATTAGCCAATAGAAACACATTGAATAACAGAGAGTCCTTACTGCTATTAGCCAATAGAAACACATTGAATAACAGATAGTCCTTCCTGCTGTTAGCCAATAGAAACACATTGAATAACAGATAGTCCTTACTGCTATTAGCCAATAGAAACACATTGAATAACAGACAGTCCTTCCTGCTATTAGCCAATAGAAACACATTGAATAACAGATAGTCCTTACTGCTATTAGCCAATAGAAACACATTGAATAACAGATAGTCCTTACTGCTATTAGCCAATAGAAACACATTGAATAACAGATAGTCCTTACTGCTATTAGCCAATAGAAACACATTGAATAACAGACAGTCCTTACTGCTATTAGCCAATAGAAACACATTGAATAACAGATAGTCCTTACTGCTATTAGCCAATAGAAACACATTGAATAACAGTCCTTACTGCTATTAGCCAATAGAAACACATTGAATAACAGATAGTCCTTACTGCTATTAGCCAATAGAAACACATTGAATAACAGATAGTCCTTACTGCTATTAGCCAATAGAAACACATTGAATAACAGATAGTCCTTACTGCTATTAGCCAATAGAAACACATTGAATAACAGACAGTCCTTACTGCTCTTAGCCAATAGAAACACATTGAATAACAGTCCTTACTGCTATTAGCCAATATAAACACATTGAATAACAGATAGTCCTTACTGCTATTAGCCAATAGAAACACATTGAATAACAGATAGTCCTTACTGCTATTAGCCAATAGAAACACATTGAATAACAGTCCTTACTGCTATTAGCCAATAGAAACACATTGAATAACAGACAGTCCTTACTGCTATTAGCCAATAGAAACACATTGAATAACAGATAGTCCTTACTGCTATTAGCCAATAGAAACACATTGAATAACAGATAGTCCTTACTGCTATTAGCCAATAGAAACACATTCAATAACAGTCCTTACTGCTATTAGCCAATAGAAACACATTGAATAACAGATAGTCCTTACTGCTATTAGCCAATAGAAACACATTGAATAACAGATAGTCCTTACTGCTATTAGCCAATAGAAACACATTGAATAACAGATAGTCCTTCCTGCTGTTAGCCAATAGAAACACATTGAATAACAGATAGTCCTTACTGCTATTAGCCAATAGAAACACATTGAATAACAGACAGTCCTTCCTGCTATTAGCCAATAGAAACACATTGAATAACAGATAGTCCTTACTGCTATTAGCCAATAGAAACACATTGAATAACAGATAGTCCTTACTGCTATTAGCCAATAGAAACACATTGAATAACAGATAGTCCTTACTGTTATTAGCCAATAGAAACACATTGAATAACAGACAGTCCTTACTGCTATTAGCCAATAGAAACACATTGAATAACAGTCCTTACTGCTATTAGCCAATAGAAACACATTGAATAACAGATAGTCCTTCCTGCTGTTAGCCAATAGAAACACATTGAATAACAGTCCTTACTGCTATTAGCCAATAGAAACACATTGAATAACAGATAGTCCTTACTGCTATTAGCCAATAGAAACACATTGAATAACAGATAGTCCTTCCTGCTGTTAGCCAATAGAAACACATTGAATAACAGATAGTACTTACTGCTATTAGCCAATAGAAACACATTGAATAACAGATAGTCCTTACTGCTATTAGCCAATAGAAACACATTGAATAACAGATAGTCCTTACTGCTATTAGCCAATAGAAACACATTGAATAACAGACAGTCCTTACTGCTATTAGCCAATAGAAACACATTGAATAACAGATAGTCCTTACTGCTATTAGCCAATAGAAACACATTGAATAACAGATAGTCCTTACTGCTATTAGCCAATAGAAACACATTGAATAACAGATAGTCCTTACTGCTGTTAGCCAATAGAAACACATTGAATAACAGATAGGCCTTACTGCTATTAGCCAATAGAAACACATTGAATAACAGTCCTTACTGCTATTAGCCAATAGAAACACATTGAATAACAGACAGTCCTTACTGCTATTAGCCAATAGAAACACATTGAATAACAGATAGTCCTTACTGCTATTGGCCAATAGAAACACATTGAATAACAGTCCTTACTGCTATTAGCCAATAGAAACACATTGAATAACAGATAGTCCTTACTGCTATTAGCCAATAGAAACACATTGAATAACAGATAGTCCTTACTGCTATTAGCCAATAGAAACACATTGAATAACAGATAGTCCTTACTGCTATTAGCCAATAGAAACACATTGAATAACAGATAGTCCTTACTGCTATTAGCCAATAGAAACACATTGAATAACAGATAGTCCTTCCTGCTATTAGCCAATAGAAACACATTGAATAACAGAGAGTCCTTACTGCTATTAGCCAATAGAAACACATTGAATAACAGATAGTCCTTACTGCTATTAGCCAATAGAAACACATTGAATAACAGACAGTCCTTACTGCTATTAGCCAATAGAAACACATTGAATAACAGATAGTCCTTACTGCTATTAGCCAATAGAAACACATTGAATAACAGATAGTCCTTACTGCTATTAGCCAATAGAAACACATTGAATAACAGATAGTCCTTACTGCTATTAGCCAATAGAAACACATTGAATAACAGATAGTCCTTACTGCTATTAGCCAATAAAAACACATTGAATAATAGATAGTCCCTACTGCTATTAGCCAATAGAAACACATTGAATAACAGACAGTCCTTACTGCTATTAGCCAATAGAAACACATTGAATAACAGATAGTCCTTACTGCTATTAGCCAATAGAAACACATGAATAACAGACAGTCCTTACTGCTATTAGCCAATAGAAACACATTGAATAACAGATAGTCCTTCCTGCTGTTAGCCATTAGAAACACATTGAATAACAGTCCTTACTGCTATTAGCCAATAGAAACACATTGAATAACAGATAGTCCTTACTGCTATTAGCCAATAGAAACACATTGAATAACAGATGGTCCTTACTGCTATTAGCCAATAGAAACACATTGAATAACAGTCCTTACTGCTATTAGCCAATAGAAACACATTGAATAACAGACAGTCCTTACTGCTATTAGCCAATAGAAACACATTGAATAACAGACCTTACTGCTATTAGCCAATAGAAACACATTGAATAACAGATAGTCCTTACTGCTATTAGCCAATAGAAACACATTGAATAACAGATAGTCCTTACTGCTATTAGCCAATAGAAACACATTCAATAACAGTCCTTACTGCTATTAGCCAATAGAAACACATTGAATAACAGATAGTCCTTACTGCTATTAGCCAATAGAAACACATTGAATAACAGATAGTCCTTACTGCTATTAGCCAATAGAAACACATTGAATAACAGATAGTCCTTCCTGCTGTTAGCCAATAGAAACACATTGAATAACAGATAGTCCTTACTGCTATTAGCCAATAGAAACACATTGAATAACAGACAGTCCTTCCTGCTATTAGCCAATAGAAACACATTGAATAACAGATAGTCCTTACTGCTATTAGCCAATAGAAACACATTGAATAACAGATAGTCCTTACTGCTATTAGCCAATAGAAACACATTGAATAACAGATAGTCCTTACTGCTATTAGCCAATAGAAACACATTGAATAACAGACAGTCCTTACTGCTATTAGCCAATAGAAACACATTGAATAACAGATAGTCCTTACTGCTATTAGCCAATAGAAACACATTGAATAACAGTCCTTACTGCTATTAGCCAATAGAAACACATTGAATAACAGATAGTCCTTACTGCTATTAGCCAATAGAAACACATTGAATAACAGATAGTCCTTACTGCTATTAGCCAATAGAAACACATTGAATAACAGACAGTCCTTACTGCTATTAGCCAATAGAAACACATTGAATAACAGACAGTCCTTACTGCTCTTAGCCAATAGAAACACATTGAATAACAGTCCTTACTGCTATTAGCCAATATAAACACATTGAATAACAGATAGTCCTTACTGCTATTAGCCAATAGAAACACATTGAATAACAGATAGTCCTTACTGCTATTAGCCAATAGAAACACATTGAATAACAGTCCTTACTGCTATTAGCCAATAGAAACACATTGAATAACAGACAGTCCTTACTGCTATTAGCCAATAGAAACACATTGAATAACAGATAGTCCTTACTGCTATTAGCCAATAGAAACACATTGAATAACAGATAGTCCTTACTGCTATTAGCCAATAGAAACACATTCAATAACAGTCCTTACTGCTATTAGCCAATAGAAACACATTGAATAACAGATAGTCCTTACTGCTATTAGCCAATAGAAACACATTGAATAACAGATAGTCCTTACTGCTATTAGCCAATAGAAACACATTGAATAACAGATAGTCCTTCCTGCTGTTAGCCAATAGAAACACATTGAATAACAGATAGTCCTTACTGCTATTAGCCAATAGAAACACATTGAATAACAGACAGTCCTTCCTGCTATTAGCCAATAGAAACACATTGAATAACAGATAGTCCTTACTGCTATTAGCCAATAGAAACACATTGAATAACAGATAGTCCTTACTGCTATTAGCCAATAGAAACACATTGAATAACAGATAGTCCTTACTGTTATTAGCCAATAGAAACACATTGAATAACAGACAGTCCTTACTGCTATTAGCCAATAGAAACACATTGAATAACAGTCCTTACTGCTATTAGCCAATAGAAACACATTGAATAACAGATAGTCCTTCCTGCTGTTAGCCAATAGAAACACATTGAATAACAGTCCTTACTGCTATTAGCCAATAGAAACACATTGAATAACAGATAGTCCTTACTGCTATTAGCCAATAGAAACACATTGAATAACAGATAGTCCTTCCTGCTGTTAGCCAATAGAAACACATTGAATAACAGATAGTACTTACTGCTATTAGCCAATAGAAACACATTGAATAACAGATAGTCCTTACTGCTATTAGCCAATAGAAACACATTGAATAACAGATAGTCCTTACTGCTATTAGCCAATAGAAACACATTGAATAACAGACAGTCCTTACTGCTATTAGCCAATAGAAACACATTGAATAACAGATAGTCCTTACTGCTATTAGCCAATAGAAACACATTGAATAACAGATAGTCCTTACTGCTATTAGCCAATAGAAACACATTGAATAACAGATAGTCCTTACTGCTGTTAGCCAATAGAAACACATTGAATAACAGATAGGCCTTACTGCTATTAGCCAATAGAAACACATTGAATAACAGTCCTTACTGCTATTAGCCAATAGAAACACATTGAATAACAGACAGTCCTTACTGCTATTAGCCAATAGAAACACATTGAATAACAGATAGTCCTTACTGCTATTGGCCAATAGAAACACATTGAATAACAGTCCTTACTGCTATTAGCCAATAGAAACACATTGAATAACAGATAGTCCTTACTGCTATTAGCCAATAGAAACACATTGAATAACAGATAGTCCTTACTGCTATTAGCCAATAGAAACACATTGAATAACAGATAGTCCTTCCTGCTATTAGCCAATAGAAACACATTGAATAACAGAGAGTCCTTACTGCTATTAGCCAATAGAAACACATTGAATAACAGATAGTCCTTACTGCTATTAGCCAATAGAAACACATTGAATAACAGACAGTCCTTACTGCTATTAGCCAATAGAAACACATTGAATAACAGATAGTCCTTACTGCTATTAGCCAATAGAAACACATTGAATAACAGATAGTCCTTACTGCTATTAGCCAATAGAAACACATTGAATAACAGATAGTCCTTACTGCTATTAGCCAATAGAAACACATTGAATAACAGATAGTCCTTACTGCTATTAGCCAATAAAAACACATTGAATAATAGATAGTCCCTACTGCTATTAGCCAATAGAAACACATTGAATAACAGACAGTCCTTACTGCTATTAGCCAATAGAAACACATTGAATAACAGATAGTCCTTACTGCTATTAGCCAATAGAAACACATGAATAACAGACAGTCCTTACTGCTATTAACCAATAGAAACACATTGAATAACAGATAGTCCTTCCTGCTGTTAGCCAATAGAAACACATTGAATAACAGTCCTTACTGCTATTAGCCAATAGAAACACATTGAATAACAGATAGTCCTTACTGCTATTAGCCAATAGAAACACATTGAATAACAGATAGTCCTTACTGCTATTAGCCAATAGAAACACATTGAATAACAGTCCTTACTGCTATTAGCCAATAGAAACACATTGAATAACAGACAGTCCTTACTGCTATTAGCCAATAGAAACACATTGAATAACAGACCTTACTGCTATTAGCCAATAGAAACACATTGAATAACAGATAGTCCTTCCTGCTATTAGCCAATAGAAACACATTAAATAACAGATAGTCCTTACTGCTATTAGCCAATAGAAACACATTGAATAACAGATAGTCCTTACTGCTATTAGCCAATAGAAACACATTGAATAACAGATAGTCCTTACTGCTATTAGCCAATAGAAACACATTGAATAACAGACAGTCCCCCCAAAAAAATAAAATAAAAAAAAATATCAAAAGGAAGTCTGTCCTTTATCTGAGAGATATCAGAAAGATCCGGTAACATTTATTTTAGAATTGTTTTTTTACATGCATTTCATTATACAGTACTTCTTCATGTTTCCAACAGGTACCGGGGGAACTTCAGGCAAGTCTTGTGAGGCCTGTGGGCATCCTAGAGCAAAACAACCCACAAGTACGTGTTTGGGAGAGTCTCACTTTTAGTGTAGGTTGGCCAAACTGCCAAGTCTTTCCACAGAGGGGTCATAGTAGTTTGTAGACCAAACCGTTCAGTCTTTCCACAGAGGGGTCATAGTAGTTTATAGACCAAACCGTTCAGTCTTTCCACAGAGGGGTCGTAGTAGTTTGTAGACCAAACTGTTCAGTCTTTCCACAGAGGGGTCATAGTAGTTTATAGACCAAACCGTTCAGTCTTTCCACAGAGGGGTCATAGTAGTTTGTAGACCAAACCGTTCAGTCTTTCCACAGAGGGGTCATAGTAGTTTGTAGACCAAACCGTTCAGTCTTTCCACAGAGGGGTCATAGTAGTTTATAGACCAAACCGTTCAGTCTTTCCACAGAGGGGTCATAGTAGTTTGTAGACCAAACCGTTCAGTCTTTCCACAGAGGGGTCATAGTAGTTTGTAGACCAAACCGTTCAGTCTTTCCACAGAGGGGTCATAGTAGTTTGTAGACCAAACCGTTCAGTCTTTCCACAGAGGGGTCATAGTAGTTTGTAGACCAAACCGTTCAGTCTTTCCACAGAGGGGTCATAGTAGTTTGTAGACCAAACCGTTCAGTCTTTCCACAGAGGGGTCATAGTAGTTTATAGACCAAACCGTTCAGTCTTTCCACAGAGGGGTCGTAGTAGTTTGTAGACCAAACCGTTCAGTCTTTCCACAGAGGGGTCATAGTAGTTTGTAGACCAAACCGTTCAGTCTTTCCACAGAGGGGTCATAGTAGTTTGTAGACCAAACCGTTCAGTCTTTCCACAGAGGGGTCATAGTAGTTTGTAGACCAAACCGTTCAGTCTTTCCACAGAGGGGTCATAGTAGTTTGTAGACCAAACCGTTCAGTCTTTCCACAGAGGGGTCATAGTAGTTTGTAGACCAAACCGTTCAGTCTTTCCACAGAGGGGTCATAGTAGTTTGTAGACCAAACCGTTCAGTCTTTCCACAGAGGGGTCAAAGTAGTTTTGTAGACCAAACCGTTCAGTCTTTCCACAGAGGGGTCAAAGTAGTTTTGTAGACCAAACCGTTCAGTCTTTCCACAGAGGGGTCAAAGTAGTTTTGTAGACCAAACCGTTCAGTCTTTCCACAGAGGGGTCATAGTAGTTTGTAGACCAAACCTGTTCGGACACTACAGAAGATTTTGTGATAAGACCGATTTTCGGCTTGTCTCATGGTCTGACAAACACCGCACTGGCTCCTGTGACCTTTCACCCTACTACTGACCCTCTATCACTCCAGTGTTAATCTGCTAAATTGTAACTACTTAGCTACTATGGCCTATTTATTGCCTTACCTCCTCATGCCATTTGCACACACTGTATATAGACTTTCTTTTTTATCTACTGTATTATTGACTGTATGTTTGTTTATTCCATGTGTAACTCTGTGTTGTTGTCTGTGTCACGCTGCTTTGCTTTATGTTGACCAGGTCGCAGTTGTAAATGAGAACTTGTTCTCAACTAGCCTACCTGGTTAAATAAAGGTGAAATAAATAAAAAAGAATAAAATAAACCACAGATGCGGAAGTGCGACATCGGCGGATGCGGTTGATTAATGATTAATACAAATGTAAATACTGATTTATATTATGCTAATTATATTTACTCAGGGGGCACGGACGTCGACTCTTTAGGTTTAACTCTTTAACAGCCAGTTATTTAGAGCGCGGGGGCGCCATCCCGAGAAGGAGGGTCGATGCGCTGTCGCCTTGACTGCCTCAGCCACACGTCATCATTTCTGCCTGCGATGCTGCGTCTCTACGTCTGGGAGTATCCATAGCAACGGCTCTGTTTTGGGAGCTGCCCTGCACATTGTAAAAAAATATATTTAAAAATGGCCACTGGAACTGACTGACACCGTGTATATATATAGTATGATGATTTACTTTATGCTGTTGTACGGCATACTAAAACAAATAAAGAACTGTTTGTTGTTGTCTGTGTTGTTGTTACTACTAGCCACCTAGTGATTTGATGAAGTCTTTAGCCCAGAGAGGTTCCCATCTCCCAACATTATAACTCTCTACCCACGATGCCATTTGTTGTTGTCTGTGTTGTTACTACTAGCCACCTAGTGATTTGATGAAGTCTTTAGTCCAGAGAGGTTCCCATCTCCCAACATTATAACTCTCTACCCACGATGCCATTTGTTGTTGTCTGTGTTGTTGTTACTACTAGCCACCTAGTGATGTGATGAAGTCTTTAGCCCAGAGAGGTTCCCATCTCCCAACATTATAACTCTCTACCGGCGATGCCATTTGTTGTTGTCTGTGTTGTTGTTACTACTAGCCACCTAGTGATTTGATGAAGTCTTTAGCCCAGAGAGGTTCCCATCTCCCAACATTATAACTCTCTACCCACGATGCCATTTGTTGTTGTCTGTGTTGTTGTTACTACTAGCCACCTAGTGATTTGATGAAGTCTTTAGCCCAGAGAGGTCCCCCATCTCCCAACATTATAACTCTCTACCCACGATGCCATTTGTTGTTGTCTGTGTTGTTGTTACTACTAGCCACCTAGTGATTTGATGAAGTCTTTAGCCCAGAGAGGTCCCCATCTCCCAACATTATAACTCTCTACCCACGATGCCATTTGTTGTTGTCTGTGTTGTTGTTACTACTAGCCACCTAGTGATTTGATGAAGTCTTTAGCCCAGAGAGGTTCCCATCTCCCAACATTATAACTCTCTACCCACGATGCCATTTGTTGTTGTCTGTGTTGTTGTTACTACTAGCCACCTAGTGATTTGATGAAGTCTTTAGTCCAGAGAGGTTCCCATCTCCCAACATTATAACTCTCTACCCACGATGCCATTTGTTGTTGTCTGTGTTGTTGTTACTACTAGCCACCTAGTGATTTGATGAAGTCTTTAGTCCAGAGAGGTTCCCATCTCCCAACATTATAACTCTCTACAGACGATGCCATTTGTTGTTGTCTGTGTTGTTGTTACTACTAGCCACCTGGTGATTTGATGAAGTCTTTAGCCCAGAGAGGTTCCCATCTCCCAACATTATAACTCTCTACCCACGATGCCATTTGTTGTTGTCTGTGTTGTTGTTACTACTAGCCACCTAGTGATTTGATGAAGTCTTTAGCCCAGAGAGGTTCCCATCTCCCAACATTATAACTCTCTACCCACGATGCCATTTGTTGTTGTCTGTGTTGTTGTTACTACTAGCCACCTAGTGATTTGATGAAGTCTTTAGCCCAGAGAGATTCCCATCTCCCAACATTATAACTCTCTACCCACGATGCCATTTGTTGTTGTCTGTGTTGTTGTTACTACTAGCCACCTAGTGATGTGATGAAGTCTTTAGCCCAGAGAGATTCCCATCTCCCAACATTATAACTCTCTACCCACGATGCCATTTGTTGTTGTCTGTGTTGTTACTACTAGCCACCTAGTGATTTGATGAAGTCTTTAGCCCAGAGAGATTCCCATCTCCCAACATTATAACTCTCTACCCACGATGCCATTTGTTGTTGTCTGTGTTGTTGTTACTACTAGCCACCTAGTGATTTGATGAAGTCTTTAGCCCAGAGAGGTTCCCATCTCCCAACATTATAACTTTCTACCCACGATGCCATTTGTTGTTGTCTGTGTTGTTGTTACTACTAGCCACCTAGTGATTTGATGAAGTCTTTAGCCCAGAGAGGTTCCCATCTCCCAACATTATAACTCTCTACCGACGATGCCATTTGTTGTTGTCTGTGTTGTTGTTACTACTAGCCACCTGGTGATTTGATGAAGTCTTTAGCCCAGAGAGGTTCCCATCTCCCAACATTATAACTCTCTACCCACGATGCCATTTGTTGTTGTCTGTGTTGTTGTTACTACTAGCCACCTAGTGATTTGATGAAGTCTTTAGCCCAGAGAGGTTCCCATCTCCCAACATTATAACTCTCTACCCACGATGCCATTTGTTGTTCTCTGTGTTGTTGTTACTACTAGCCACCTAGTGATTTGATGAAGTCTTTAGCCCAGAGAGGTTCCCATCTCCCAACATTATAACTCTCTACGGACGATGCCATTTGTTGTTGTCTGTGTTGTTGTTACTACTAGCCACCTAGTGATTTGATGAAGTCTTTAGCCCAGAGAGGTTCCCATCTCCCAACATTATAACTCTCTACCCACGATGCCATTTGTTGTTGTCTGTGTTGTTACTACTAGCCACCTAGTGATGTGATGAAGTCTTTAGTCCAGAGAGGTTCCCATCTCCCAACATTATAACTCTCTACCCACGATGCCATTTGTTGTTGTCTGTGTTGTTGTTACTACTAGCCACCTAGTGATGTGATGAAGTCTTTAGCCCAGAGAGGTTCCCATCTCCCAACATTATAACTCTCTACCCACGATGCCATTTGTTGTTGTCTGTGTTGTTGTTACTACTAGCCACCTAGTGATTTGATGAAGTCTTTAGCCCAGAGAGGTTCCCATCTCCCAACATTATAACTCTCTACCCACGATGCCATTTGTTGTTGTCTGTGTTGTTGTTACTACTAGCCACCTAGTGATTTGATGAAGTCTTTAGCCCAGAGAGGTTCCCATCTCCCAACATTATAACTCTCTACCCACGATGCCATTTGTTGTTGTCTGTGTTGTTGTTACTACTAGCCACCTAGTGATTTGATGAAGTCTTTAGCCCAGAGAGGTCCCCATCTCCCAACATTATAACTCTCTACCCACGATGCCATTTCAGGCTATCAAGATAGAGTAGCTAGCTTGTCTAACTGTCTTGGCTGACATGCCTGCTGGTAAGGTTGGTCGACTTTTTTAGAAAAGCAAACAATAACTAAATGTACTGAATAAGACTCACACATTTCAATCTTTTACCCAGATTTTAGCAGCGATGCATATTTATTTTCTTTAACTAAAAGAGCCACCAGTCAGGAGGATACAGACCGATCAAGAGGTATGGTGAGATATGCAGAAAAATAAACATATTTTTGACATAGAATTAAGCATAATGATAATGGCTCTAGATTACCCCCCTCTCTCGCTCTCTCCCTCTGTCTCCCCTTCCTCCCTCTCCATCTGTCTATTTCTCTCCTACCACCTCTCTCTTCTCATTCTCAAACACATTTGCTTTTTATTTTTTTTATTTGTTACAATACTCAATTGAATAAAATAAAAATGATCACCCTCAGGTTACATGGTGTGATTTGTATAAAACAAATACAGATTAAACTAAACTATAAGATAACTACATATTTATCAACAATATGACATTTGAAACACTGTACATGTTAAGGGATATGTAGACCTGGTTCAATGTTCTGTTACCTGACTCAATGTTCTGTTACCTGGTTCAATGTTCTGTAACCTGACTCAATGTTCTGTTACCTGACTCAATGTTCTGTTACCTGGTTCAACGTTCTGTTACCTGACTCAATGTTCTGTTAACCGGTTCAATGTTCTGTCAGCTGACTCAATGTTCTGTTACCTGGTTCAATGTTCCGTTAACCGGTTCAATGTTCCGTTAACCGGTTCAATGTTCTGTTAGCTGACTCAATGTTCTGTTACCTGGTTCAATGTTCCGTTAACCGGTTCAATGTTCTGTTAGCTGACTCAATGTTCTGTTACCTGACTCAATGTTCTGTTACCTGGTTCAATGTTCCGTTAACCGGTTCAATGTTCCGTTACCTGGTCCAATGTTCTGTTACCTGACTCAATGTTCTGTTAGCCGGTTCAATGTTCCTTTAACCGGTTCAATGTTCCGTTAGCCGGTTCAATGTTCCGTTAACCGGTTCAATGTTCCGTTAGCTGACTCAATGTTCTGTTACCTGGTTCAATGTTCCGTTAACCGGTTCTATGTTCTGTTACCTGGTTCAATGTTCCGTTAGCCGTTTCAATGTTCTGTTAGCTGACTCAATGTTCTGTTAGCTGACTCAATGTTCTGTTACCTGGTTCAATGTTCCGTTAGCCGTTTCAATGTTCTGTTAGCTGACTCAATGTTCTGTTAGCTGACTCAATGTTCTGTTACCTGGTTCAATGTTCTGTTACCTGACTCAATGTTCTGTTAGCTGGTTCAACGTTCTGTTAGCTGACTCAACGTTCTGTTACCTGACTCAATGTTCTGTTACCTGACTCAATGTTCTGTTAGCTGACTCAACGTTCTGTTAGCTGGTTCAACGTTCTGTTAGCTGACTCAACGTTCTGTTAGCTGACTCAATGTTCTGTTACCTGACTCAATGTTCTGTTAGCTGGTTCAACGTTCTGTTAGCTGACTCAACGTTCTGTTACCTGACTCAATGTTCTGTTAGCTGACTCAATGTTCTGTTACCTGGTTCAATGTTCCGTTAGTCGGTTCATTGTTCCGTTAGTTGGTTGGTTCAATGTTCCGTTAGTTATTCGGTTCAATGTTCCGTTAGTCGGTTCAATGTTCCGTTAGTCGGTTCAACGTTCCGTTAGTTAGTCGGTTCAACGTTCCGTTAGTCGGTTCAACGTTCCGTTAGTCGGTTCAACGTTCCGTTAGTCGGTTCAACGTTCCGTTAGTCGGTTCAACGTTCCGTTAGTCGGTTCAACGTTCCGTTAGTCGGTTCAATGTTCCGTTAGCCGGTTCAACGTTCCGTTAGTCGGTTCAATGTTTACGTTAGTCGGTTCAATGTTCCGTTAGTCGGTTCAATGTTCCGTTAGTCGGTTCAACGTTCCGTTAGTTAGTCGGTTCAACGTTCCGTTAGTTAGTCGGTTCAACGTTCCGTTAGTCGGTTCAACGTTCCGTTAGTCGGTTCAACGTTCCGTTAGTTAGTCGGTTCAACGTTCCGTTAGTCGGTTCAACGTTCCGTTAGTCGGTTCAACGATCCGTTAGTCGGTTCAACGTTCCGTTAGTCGGTTCAACGTTTCGTTAGTCGGTTCAACGTTCCGTTAGTCGGTTCAACGATCCGTTAGTCGGTTCAACGTTCCGTTAGTCGGTTCAACGTTCCGTTAGTCGGTTCAACGTTCCGTTAGCCGGTTCAACGTTCCGTTAGTCGGTTCAATGTTCCGTTAGCCGGTTCAACGTTCCGTTAGCCGGTTCAACGTTCCGTTAGCCGGTTCAATGTTCTGTTAGTCGGTTCAACGTTCCGTTAGTTAGTCGGTTCAACGTTCCGTTAGTCGGTTCAACGTTCCGTTAGCCGGTTCAATGTTCTGTTAGTCGGTTCAACGTTCCGTTAGTTAGTCGGTTCAACGTTCCGTTAGTCGGTTCAACGTTCCGTTAGTCGGTTCAATGTTCCGTTAGTCGGTTCAATGTTTCGTTAGTTAGTCGGTTCAATGTTCCGTTAGTCGGTTCAATGTTCCGTTAGCCGGTTCAATGTTCCGTTAGCCGGTTCAATGTTCCGTTAGCCGGTTCAATGTTCCGTTAGCCGGTTCAATGTTCCGTTAGTCGGTTCAATGTTCCGTTAGCCGGTTCAATGTTCCGTTAGCCGGTTCAATGTTCCGTTAGCCGGTTCAATGTTCCGTTAGCCGGTTCAATGTTCCGTTAGCCGGTTCAATGTTCCGTTAGTCGGTTCAATGTTCTGTTAGTCGGTTCAATGTTCCGTTAGTCGGTTCAATGTTCTGTTAGTCGGTTCAATGTTCCGTTAGTTGGTTGGTTCAATGTTCCGTAAGTCGGTTCAATGTTCCGTTAGTCGGTTCAATGTTCTGTTAGTCGGTTCAATGTTCCGTTAGTAGGTTCAATGTTCCGTTAGTCGGTTCAATGTTCTGTTAGTCGGTTCAATGTTCCGTTAGTTGGTTGGTTCAATGTTCCGTTAGTCGGTTCAATGTTCTGTTAGTCGGTTCAATGTTCCGTTAGTCGGTTCAATGTTCCGTTAGTCGGTTCAATGTTCCGTTAGTCAGTTCAATGTTCCGTTAGTCGGTTCAATGTTCCGTTAGTCGGTTCAATGTTCCGTTAGTTGGTTGGTTCAATGTTCCATGAGGCGTCATTACAGACACCCTGGTTTGAATCCAGGCTGTATCACAGCCGGCTGTGATTGGGAGTCCCATAGGGCGGCACACAATTGGCCCAGCATCGTCCGGGTTTGGCCTTTCGTTTTAAATTTAGAATATGTTCTTAACTGACTTTCCTAGTTAAATAAAGGTTAATTAACATTTTGGCCTAAATTAAAAACTACAGTTTGGGTCAAAATCCAATACAGTACAACACTGAGTAAAACCCTCTGTATTTTTCAGATCTAGTGGTGGCAGCATCATGTTATGGGAATTGTTGCTGGGGCAACCTAGAAGAGTTCACATTTCACAGATGTTGTCATATGTTCCTGATGTTTATTCTATAAAATGTCTCTATAAACGTTTGATCATTTACAAACTAGGAAATCTGATCATTTGACATTAGAGATGTCAAGAGTATGATTGAAGAAATACTGAAGGGTGAATCAAGTTGAACACATCAACAGTTATTCACAAAGATATCATTCAACACTCTGTGTTCTACTACCCAGGTCTGGTGTTGGTCATTCCACACTCTGTGTTCTACTACCCAGGTCTGGTCATTCTACACTCTGTGTTCTACTACCCAGGTCTGGTGTTGGTCATTCCACACTCTGTGTTCTACTACCCAGGTCTGGTCATTCTACACTCTGTGTTCTACTACCCAGGTCTGGTGTTGGTCATTCCCCACTCTGTGTTCTACTACCCAGGTCTGGTGTTGGTCATTCCACACTCTGTGTTCTACTACCCAGGTCTGGTGTTGGTCATTCAACACTCTGTGTTCTACTACCCAGGTCTGGTGTTGGTCATTCCACACTCTATGTTCTACTACCCAGGTCTGGTGTTGGTCATTCCACACTCTGTGTTCTACTACCCAGGTCTGGTCATTCAACACTCTGTGTTTTACTACCCAGGTCTGGTCATTCCACACTCTGTGTTTTACTACCCAGGTCTGGTCATTCAACACTCTGTGTTCTACTACCCAGGTCTGGTGTTGGTCATTCCACACTCTATGTTCTACTACCCAGGTCTGGTGTTGGTCATTCCACACTCTGTGTTCTACTACCCAGGTCTGGTCATTCAACACTCTGTGTTTTACTACCCAGGTCTGGTCATTCCACACTCTGTGTTCTACTACCCAGGTCTGGTGTTGCAGATCATTCTACACTCTGTGTTCTACTACCCAGGTCTGGTGTTGGAGATCATTCAACACTCTGTGTTCTACTACCCAGGTCTGGTGTTGCAGATCATTCTACACTCTGTGTTCTACTACCCAGGTCTGGTGTTGGTCATTCAACACTCTGTGTCCTACCACCCAGGTCTGGTGTTGCAGATCATTCCACACTCTGTGTTCTACTACCCAGGTCTGGATCTTCATGTATTTTCTGATGTTTAATCAGAGACATTAGATGGGAGTATCTCTTCCCACATTGATCACAGCTATGAGGCTGTCCTACTGTGTGTGTTCGCTGGTGTTGTGTCAAGTTGCTTAAAGTAGCAAAACTTTTCCCGCAATCAGAGCAGTGGTAATGCTTCTCTCCTGTGTGTGTTCGCTGGTGTGTTATCAGTGCACTTGAGGTGGTACAGCTCTTTCCACAGTCAGAGCAGTGGTAAGGCTTCTCTCCTGTGTGTGTTCGCTTGTGTGTTATCAATCCACTTGAGGTAGAAAAGCTCTTGGCGCAGTTGGAGCAGTGGTACGGTTTCTCACCCGTGTGTATTCTCTTGTGTACAGTCAGGTTAGCTGATTGACTGAATCTCTTCCCACACTGATCACAGCAATAAGGCTTTTCTCCTGTGTGTGTTTTCTGATGTCTTATCAGCTGGCTTGAGGTAGCAAAGCTCATTCCACAGTCAGAGCAGTGGTACGGTTTTTCTCCAGTGTGTATTCTGTGGTGTGTAGCCAGGCCTCCTGCCTTAGCAAAACTCTTCCCACATTGATCACAGCTATGAGGTTTTTCTCCTGTATTGATTCTCTGATGACTTTTAAGTTCAGTTGAATAGATGAATCTCTGCTGGTGTTTCTTCTTGATGTGTTCTGATGTGGAGAGACTCTTCTCAGCCTCTTCAGCATCATGATGTTGTTGAGGCTCCCCAGAGGATCCACGATAGTCACGTCTCTCTCCTGTTTGAACGACAAAGTCACACAAGTCAATGTAGTGAATATTTAAATTATTTTACAAACTTTTTTTTTGTTGACAATTTTCTTCTAACATTGAATGGATTGTCTCATTCCACAGTCAGAGCAGTGGTACGGTTTTTCTCCAGTGTGTATTCTGTGATGTGTTGAAACAAGCATTGAATGGATTGTCTTTGGGTATTTTGGACAAGGAGAACCCTTTTACCTACTTCCCCAGTCAGATAAACTCACGGATACCATTTTGGTCTCTCTGTGTCCAGTATTGAAGTACGTTAGCGGTAGTTTAGCGAGCTAATGCGTTAGCACAATGACTGGAAGTCTATGGGGTATCTGCTAGCATTCTGCTAGCATTCTAATAACTAATAAACTGAACTAATAAGACAGTAAGGTGAAGAACAATAGTCATATTTCATCATTTCACATAGTAGTAATGTCTATTTTTATTTATTTATTTATTTCACCTTTATTTAACCAGGTAGGCCAGTTGAGAACAAGTTCTCATTTACAACTGCGACCTGGCCAAGATAAAGCAAAGCAGTTCGACACAAACAACAACACAGAGTTACACATGGGATAAACAAACGTACAGTCAAAAACACAATAGAAAAAGTCGATATGCAGTGTGTGGTAAATGAGGTAGGATAAGAGAGGTAAGGCAACAATTACAATATAGCCATTAAACACTGGAATGATAGATGTGCAGAAGATGAGTGTGCAAGTAGAGATACTGGGGTGAAAAGGAGAAAAATAAATCAAATAAATAACAGTATGGGGATGAGGTAGTTGGATGGCCTATTTACAGATGGGCTATGTACAGGTACAGTGATCTGTGAGCTGCTCTGACAGCTGATGCTTAAAGCTAGTGAGGGAGATATGAGTCTCCAGCTTCAGAGATTTTTTGCAGTTCGTTCCAGTCATTGGCAGCAGAGAACTGGAAGGAAAGGCGGCCGAAGGAGGAATTGGCTTTGAGGGTGACCAGAGATATACCTGCTGGAGCGCGTGCTACGGGTGGGTGTTATGCTATGCTTCACCGTAGGGATGGTGTTTCCTCCAGATGTGAAGCTTAGCATTCTGGCCAAAATGTTCAATCTTGGTTTCATCAGAACAGAGAATCTTGTTTCTCATGGTCAGAGTCATTTAGGTGCCTTTTGGCAAACTCCAAGTGGGCTGTCATGTGCCTTTTACTGAGGAGTGGCTTCTGTCTGGCCACTCTACCATAAAGGACTGATTGGTGGAGTGCTGCAGAGATGGTTGTCCTTCTGGAAGGTTCTCCCATCTCCACAGAGGAACTGTGGAGCTCTGTCAGAGTGACCATCGGGTTCTTGGCCACCTCCCTGACCAAGGCCCTTCTCCACAGATTGCTCAGTTTGGCCAGGGGTCCAGCTCTAGGAAGAGTCTTGGTGGTTGTAAACTTCTTACTTTTAAGAATGATGGAGGCCACTGTGTTCTTGGGGACCTTCAATGCTGCAGAATGTTTTTGGCTACCCTTCCTCAGATCTGTGCCTCAACACAATCCTGTCTTAGAGCTCTACGGACAATTCCTTTGACCTCATGGCTTTGTTTTCTGCTCTGACATGCACTGTCAACTGTGGGACCTTAAATAGACAGGTGTGTGCCTTTCCAAATCATGTTCAATCAATTGAATTTACCACAGGTGGACTCAAATTAAGTTGTAGAAACATCTCAAGGATGATCAATGGAAACAGGATGCACCTGAGCTCAATTTAGAGGTCTGTCACAGACTGTTGAAGAACTATGAGGAAGTCAAGGCAGGTCTGTCACAGAGCCTTTGTTGTAGAACTATGAGGAAGTCAAGGCAGGTCTGTCACAGAGCCTTTGTTGTAGAACTATGAGGAAGTCAAGGCAGGTCTGTCACAAAGCCTTTGTTGTAGAACTATGAGGAAGTCAAGGCAGTTCTTTTATACGTCTATTGTTGCCTGGAGACGGCTATTGTTGGCTTCTGGGTCAAATTACAACGAGTATACACCTGGGTCTCACCCAAACTAGCCAGAAGGCTGGAGGGTATACCACCTGGGTCTCACCCAAACTACCCAGAAGGCTGGAGGGTATACCACCTGGGTCTCACCCAAACTACCCAGAAGGCTGGAGGGTATACCACCTGGGTCTCACCCAAACTACCCAGAAGGCTGGAGGGTATACACCTGGGTCTCACCCAAACTAGCCAGAAGGCTGGAGGGTATACAACCTGGGTCTCACCCAAACTACCCAGAAGGCTGGAGCATATACCACCTGGGTCTCACCCAAACTACCCAGAAGGCTGGAGCGTATACCACCTGGGTCTCACACAAACTACCCAGAAGGCTGGAGGGTATACATCTGGGTCTCACCCAAACTACCCAGAAGGCTGGAGGGTTTACCACCTGGGTCTCACCCAAACTACCCAGAAGGCTGGAGGGTATACCACCTGGGTCTCACCCAAACTACCCAGAAGGCTGGAGGGTATACCACCTGGGTCTCAACCAAACTACCCAGAAGGCTGGAGGGTATACACCTGGGTCTCACCCAAACTACCCAGAAGGCTGGAGGGTATACCACCTGGGTCTCACCCAAACTAGCCAGAAGGCATACCACCTGGGTCTCACCCAAACTACCCAGAAGGCTGGAGCGTATACCACCTGGGTCTCACCCAAACTACCCAGAAGGCTGGAGGGTATACCACCTGGGTCTCACCCAAACTACCCAGAAGGCTGGAGGGTATACCACCTGGGTCTCACCCAAACTACCCAGAAGGCTGGAGGGTTTACCACCTGGGTCTCACCCAAACTACCCAGAAGGCTGGAGGGTATACCACCTGGGTCTCACCCAAACTACCCAGAAGGCTGGAGGGTATACCACCTGGGTCTCACCCAAACTACCCAGAAGGCTGGAGGGTATACCACCTGGGTCTCACCCAAACTACCCAGAAGGCTGGAGGGTATACACCTGGGTCTCAACCCAAGCTACCCAGAAGGCTGGAGGGTCTACCACCTGGGTCTCACCCAAACTACCCAGAAGGCTGGAGGGTTTACCACCTGGGTCTCACCCAAACTACCCAGAAGGCTGGAGGGTATACCACCTGGGTCTCACCCAAACTACCCAGAAGTATTTATAAACAACAACAAAAATCTGATCTCTTAAACATTTAGGTAATTTTTTGTTTAATTATCTATACTATAGGACATAATTGATTTTTGGGCATATTCCCACGTTCAAGGAGCGCTTTCCGTTTTGATTCGGCTATTTTGCCTAAAAACCTTTCGGTTTATCTATAGAATCTGCCCAGCCTGTCAAGAGGGGCCAAATGGGTGTTTAGCTTCCCCAGTGGCTCTACGTCTCTGCCCAGCCTGTCAAGAGGGGCCAAATGGGTGTTTAGCTTCCCCAGTGGCTCTACGTCTCTGTCCAGCCTGTCAAGAGGGGCCAAATGGGTGTTTAGCTTCCCCAGTGGCTCTACGTCTCTGTCCAGCCTGTCAAGAGGGGCCAAATGGGTGTTTAGCTTCCCCAGTGGCTATACGTCTCTGCCCAGCCTGTCAAGAGGGGCCAAATGGGTGTTTAGCTTCCCCAGTGGCTCTACGTCTCTGCCTGTCAAGAGGGGCCAAATGGGTGTTTAGCTTCCCCAGTGGCTCTACGTCTCTGCCCAGCCTGTCAAGAGGGGCCAAATGGGTGTTTAGCTTCCCCAGTGGCTCTACGTCTCTGCCCAGCCTGTCAAGAGGGGCCAAATGGGTGTTTAGCTTCCCCAGTGGCTCTACGTCTCTGTCCAGCCTGTCAAGAGGGGCCAAATGGGTGTTTAGCTTCCCCAGTGGCTCTACGTCTCTGTCCAGCCTGTCAAGAGGGGCCAAATGGGTGTTTAGCTTCCCCAGTGGCTCTACGTCTCTGTCCAGCCTGTCAAGAGGGGCCAAATGGGTGTTTAGCTTCCCCAGTGGCTCTACGTCTCTGTCCAGCCTGTCAAGAGGGGCCAAATGGGTGTTTAGTTTCCCCAGTGGCTATACGTCTCTGCCCAGCCTGTCAAGAGGGGCCAAATGGGTGTTTAGCTTCCCCAGTGGCTCTACGTCTCTGCCTGTCAAGAGGGGCCAAATGGGTGTTTAGCTTCCCCAGTGGCTCTACGTCTCTGCCCAGCCTGTCAAGAGGGGCCAAATGGGTGTTTAGCTTCCCCAGTGGCTCTACGTCTCTGCCCAGCCTGTCAAGAGGGGCCAAATGGGTGTTTAGCTTCCCCAGTGGCTCTACGTCTCTGTCCAGCCTGTCAAGAGGGGCCAAATGGGTGTTTAGCTTCCCCAGTGGCTCTACGTCTCTGTCCAGCCTGTCAAGAGGGGCCAAATGGGTGTTTAGCTTCCCCAGTGGCTCTACGTCTCTGTCCAGCCTGTCAAGAGGGGCCAAATGGGTGTTTAGCTTCCCCAGTGGCTCTACGTCTCTGTCCAGCCTGTCAAGAGGGGCCAAATGGGTGTTTAGCTTCCCCAGTGGCTATACGTCTCTGCCCAGCCTGTCAAGAGGGGCCAAATGGGTGTTTAGCTTCCCCAGTGGCTCTACGTCTCTGCCTGTCAAGAGGTGCCAAATGGGTGTTTAGCTTCCCCAGTGGCTCTACGTCTCTGCCCAGCCTGTCAAGAGGGGCCAAATGGGTGTTTAGCTTCCCCAGTGGCTCTACGTCTCTGCCCAGCCTGTCAAGAGGGGCCAAATGGGTGTTTAACTTCCCCAGTGGCTCTACGTCTCTGCCCAGCCTGTCAAGAGGGGCCAAATGGGTGTTTAGCTTCCCCAGTGGCTCTACGTCTCTGTCCAGCCTGTCAAGAGGGGCCAAATGGGTGTTTAGCTTCCCCAGTGGCTCTACGTCTCTGCCCAGCCTGTCAAGAGGGGCCAAATGGGTGTTTAGCTTCCCCAGTGGCTCTACGTCTCTGCCCAGCCTGTCAAGAGGGGCCAAATGGGTGTTTAGCTTCCCCAGTGGCTCTACGTCTCTGCCCAGCCTGTCAAGAGGGGCCAAATGGGTGTTTAGCTTCCCCAGTCGCTCTACGTCTCTGCCCAGCCTGTCAAGAGGGGCCAAATGGGTGTTTAGCTTCCCCAGTGGCTCTACGTCTCTGCCCAGCCTGTCAAGAGGGGCCAAATGGGTGTTTAGCTTCCCCAGTGGCTCTACGTCTCTGTCCAGCCTGTCAAGAGGGGCCAAATGGGTGTTTAGCTTCCCCAGTGGCTCTACGTCTCTGCCCAGCCTGTCAAGAGGGGCCAAATGGGTGTTTAGCTTCCCCAGTGGCTCTACGTCTCTGTCCAGCCTGTCAAGAGGGGCCAAATGGGTGTTTAGCTTCCCCAGTGGCTCTACGTCTCTGCCTGTCAAGAGGGGCCAAATGGGTGTTTAGCTTCCCCAGTGGCTCTACGTCTCTGCCCAGCCTGTCAAGAGGGGCCAAATGGGTGTTTAGCTTCCCCAGTGGCTCTACGTCTCTGCCCAGCCTGTCAAGAGGGGCCAAATGGGTGTTTAGCTTCCCCAGTGGCTCTACGTCTCTGCCCAGCCTGTCAAGAGGGGCCAAATGGGTGTTTAGCTTCCCCAGTGGCTCTACGTCTCTGTCCAGCCTGTCAAGAGGGGCCAAATGGGTGTTTAGCTTCCCCAGTGGCTCTACGTCTCTGCCCAGCCTGTCAAGAGGGGCCAATTGGGTGTTTAGCTTCCCCAGTGGCTCTACGTCTCTGCCCAGCCTGTCAAGAGGGGCCAAATGGGTGTTTAGCTTCCCCAGTGGCTCTACGTCTCTGTCCAGCCTGTCAAGAGGGGCCAAATGGGTGTTTAGCTTCCCCAGTGGCTCTACGTCTCTGCCCAGCCTGTCAAGAGGGGCCAATTGGGTGTTTAGCTTCCCCAGTGGCTCTACGTCTCTGCCCAGCCTGTCAAGAGGGGCCAAATGGGTGTTTAGCTTCCCCAGTCGCTCTACGTCTCTGCCCAGCCTGTCAAGAGGGGCCAAATGGGTGTTTAGCTTCCCCAGTGGCTCTACGTCTCTGCCTGTCAAGAGGGGCCAAATGGGTGTTTAGCTTCCCCAGTGGCTCTACGTCTCTGCCCAGCCTGTCAAGAGGGGCCAAATGGGTGTTTAGCTTCCCCAGTGGCTCTACGTCTCTGCCCAGCCTGTCAAGAGGGGCCAAATGGGTGTTTAGCTTCCCCAGTGGCTCTACGTCTCTGTCCAGCCTGTCAAGAGGGGCCAAATGGGTGTTTAGCTTCCCCAGTGGCTCTACGTCTCTGCCCAGCCTGTCAAGAGGGGCCAAATGGGTGTTTAGCTTCCCCAGTGGCTCTACGTCTCTGCCCAGCCTGTCAAGAGGGGCCAAATGGGTGTTTAGCTTCCCCAGTCGCTCTACGTCTCTGCCCAGCCTGTCAAGAGGGGCCAGATGGGTGTTTAGCTTCCCCAGTGGCTCTACGTCTCTGCCCAGCCTGTCAAGAGGGGCCAAATGGGTGTTTAGCTTCCCCAGTGGCTCTACGTCTCTGTCCAGCCTGTCAAGAGGGGCCAAATGGGTGTTTAGCTTCCCCAGTGGCTCTACGTCTCTGTCCAGCCTGTCAAGAGGGGCCAAATGGGTGTTTAGCTTCCCCAGTGGCTCTACGTCTCTGTCCAGCCTGTCAAGAGGGGCCAAATGGGTGTTTAGCTTCCCCAGTGGCTATACGTCTCTGCCCAGCCTGTCAAGAGGGGCCAAATGGGTGTTTAGCTTCCCCAGTGGCTCTACGTCTCTGCCTGTCAAGAGGGGCCAAATGGGTGTTTAGCTTCCCCAGTGGCTCTACGTCTCTGCCCAGCCTGTCAAGAGGGGCCAAATGGGTGTTTAGCTTCCCCAGTGGCTCTACGTCTCTGCCCAGCCTGTCAAGAGGGGCCAAATGGGTGTTTAGCTTCCCCAGTGGCTCTACGTCTCTGTCCAGCCTGTCAAGAGGGGCCAAATGGGTGTTTAGCTTCCCCAGTGGCTCTACGTCTCTGTCCAGCCTGTCAAGAGGGGCCAAATGGGTGTTTAGCTTCCCCAGTGGCTCTACGTCTCTGTCCAGCCTGTCAAGAGGGGCCAAATGGGTGTTTAGCTTCCCCAGTGGCTCTACGTCTCTGTCCAGCCTGTCAAGAGGGGCCAAATGGGTGTTTAGCTTCCCCAGTGGCTATACGTCTCTGCCCAGCCTGTCAAGAGGGGCCAAATGGGTGTTTAGCTTCCCCAGTGGCTCTACGTCTCTGCCTGTCAAGAGGGGCCAAATGGGTGTTTAGCTTCCCCAGTGGCTCTACGTCTCTGCCCAGCCTGTCAAGAGGGGCCAAATGGGTGTTTAGCTTCCCCAGTGGCTCTACGTCTCTGCCCAGCCTGTCAAGAGGGGCCAAATGGGTGTTTAACTTCCCCAGTGGCTCTACGTCTCTGCCCAGCCTGTCAAGAGGGGCCAAATGGGTGTTTAGCTTCCCCAGTGGCTCTACGTCTCTGTCCAGCCTGTCAAGAGGGGCCAAATGGGTGTTTAGCTTCCCCAGTGGCTCTACGTCTCTGCCCAGCCTGTCAAGAGGGGCCAAATGGGTGTTTAGCTTCCCCAGTGGCTCTACGTCTCTGCCCAGCCTGTCAAGAGGGGCCAAATGGGTGTTTAGCTTCCCCAGTCGCTCTACGTCTCTGCCCAGCCTGTCAAGAGGGGCCAAATGGGTGTTTAGCTTCCCCAGTGGCTCTACGTCTCTGCCCAGCCTGTCAAGAGGGGCCAAATGGGTGTTTAGCTTCCCCAGTGGCTCTACGTCTCTGTCCAGCCTGTCAAGAGGGGCCAAATGGGTGTTTAGCTTCCCCAGTGGCTCTACGTCTCTGCCCAGCCTGTCAAGAGGGGCCAAATGGGTGTTTAGCTTCCCCAGTGGCTCTACGTCTCTGTCCAGCCTGTCAAGAGGGGCCAAATGGGTGTTTAGCTTCCCCAGTGGCTCTACGTCTCTGCCTGTCAAGAGGGGCCAAATGGGTGTTTAGCTTCCCCAGTGGCTCTACGTCTCTACCCAGCCTGTCAAGAGGGGCCAAATGGGTGTTTAGCTTCCCCAGTGGCTCTACGTCTCTGCCCAGCCTGTCAAGATGGGCCAAATGGGTGTTTAGCTTCCCCAGTGGCTCTACGTCTCTGCCCAGCCTGTCAAGAGGGGCCAAATGGGTGTTTAACTTCCCCAGTGGCTCTACGTCTCTGCCCAGCCTGTCAAGAGGGGCCAAATGGGTGTTTAGCTTCCCCAGTGGCTCTACGTCTCTGTCCAGCCTGTCAAGAGGGGCCAAATGGGTGTTTAGCTTCCCCAGTGGCTCTACGTCTCTGCCCAGCCTGTCAAGAGGGGCCAAATGGGTGTTTAGCTTCCCCAGTGGCTCTACGTCTCTGCCCAGCCTGTCAAGAGGGGCCAAATGGGTGTTTAGCTTCCCCAGTCGCTCTACGTCTCTGCCCAGCCTGTCAAGAGGGGCCAAATGGGTGTTTAGCTTCCCCAGTGGCTCTACGTCTCTGCCCAGCCTGTCAAGAGGGGCCAAATGGGTGTTTAGCTTCCCCAGTGGCTCTACGTCTCTGTCCAGCCTGTCAAGAGGGGCCAAATGGGTGTTTAGCTTCCCCAGTGGCTCTACGTCTCTGCCCAGCCTGTCAAGAGGGGCCAAATGGGTGTTTAGCTTCCCCAGTGGCTCTACGTCTCTGTCCAGCCTGTCAAGAGGGGCCAAATGGGTGTTTAGCTTCCCCAGTGGCTCTACGTCTCTGCCTGTCAAGAGGGGCCAAATGGGTGTTTAGCTTCCCCAGTGGCTCTACGTCTCTGCCCAGCCTGTCAAGAGGGGCCAAATGGGTGTTTAGCTTCCCCAGTGGCTCTACGTCTCTGCCTGTCAAGAGGGGCCAAATGGGTGTTTAGCTTCCCCAGTGGCTCTACGTCTCTGACCAGCCTGTCAAGAGGGGCCAAATGGGTGTTTAGCTTCCCCAGTGGCTCTACGTCTCTGCCCAGCCTGTCAAGAGGGGCCAAATGGGTGTTTAGCTTCCCCAGTGGCTCTACGTCTCTGTCCAGCCTGTCAAGAGGGGCCAAATGGGTGTTTAGCTTCCCCAGTGGCTCTACGTCTCTGCCCAGCCTGTCAAGAGGGGCCAAATGGGTGTTTAGCTTCCCCAGTGGCTCTACGTCTCTGCCCAGCCTGTCAAGAGGGGCCAAATGGGTGTTTAGCTTCCCCAGTCGCTCTACGTCTCTGCCCAGCCTGTCAAGAGGGGCCAGATGGGTGTTTAGCTTCCCCAGTGGCTCTACGTCTCTGCCCAGCCTGTCAAGAGGGGCCAAATGGGTGTTTAGCTTCCCCAGTGGCTCTACGTCTCTGTCCAGCCTGTCAAGAGGGGCCAAATGGGTGTTTAGCTTCCCCAGTGGCTCTACGTCTCTGCCCAGCCTGTCAAGAGGGGCCAAATGGGTGTTTAGCTTCCCCAGTGGCTCTACGTCTCTGCCCAGCCTGTCAAGAGGGGCCAAATGGGTGTTTAGCTTCCCCAGTGGCTCTACGTCTCTGCCCAGCCTGTCAAGAGGGTCCAAATGGGTGTTTAGCTTCCCCAGTGGCTCTACGTCTGTCCAGCCTGTCAAGAGGGGCCAAATGGGTGTTTAGCTTCCCCGGTGGCTCTACGTCTCTGTCCAACCTGTCAAGAGGGGCCAAATGGGTGTTTAGCTTCCCCGGTGGCTCTACGTCTCTGTCCAACCTGTCAAGAGGGGCCAAATGGGTGTTTAGCTTCCCCAGTGGCTCTGTAATTCTGCCCAGCCTGTCAAGAGGGGCCAAATGGGTGTTTAGCTTCCCCAGTGGCTCTACGTCTCTGCCCAGCCTGTCAAGAGGGGCCAAATGGGTGTTTAGCTTCCCCAGTGGCTCTACGTCTCTGTCCAACCTGTCAAGAGGGGCCAAATGGGTGTTTAGCTTCCCCAGTGGCTCTACGTCTCTGTCCAGCCTGTCAAGAGGGGCCAAATGGGTGTTTAGCTTCCCCAGTGGCTCTACGTCTCTGCCCAGCCTGTCAAGAGAGGCCAACTGGGTGTTTAGCTTCCCCAGTCGCTCTGTAATTCTGCCAAGCCTGTCAAGAGGGGCCAAATGGGTGTTTAGCTTCCCCAGTGGCTCTGCATGTGTCGAGAGGATATTCTCCAGGCACCATCACATGAGCCTGAAGCCTCAGACTGGCCAAACTCGTTTTTCTAGAAAAAGGCACTAAGTCATTTTTTTGTTTAATTTGTATTTAACTCTAAATAAGTCACAGGCTACAGGCTACACAGTTCAGACTGTAATGATTTAATAGAATGAAATGTTGTTTAAATGCTGAGTGTATTTCTTTTGTAGGCCTTGAAATTATTTAAATGATATAGCCTACATTATTTTAAAAAAAATTTAAAGAAAGTTTAGCTCATGAGGCATTTATAAGTTCTATTCTTCAAGAATCAACGGCTATATATAGTCCAAAAACAGATGTCGGAATTGAAGACTGACCCTTTAAAATCACACATCAGTTCAACGGCAGACTAAGTGCCCCTGTTCTTATGACGGTACTTACTGCTGTTAATCAGGTCTCCTGTCTCCTCCTCCTCTTCTTCCTCCAATGTGACCGTTATCTCTCCCTCTTTCTCCTCTTTCACTCCAAAAACCTCATCCTCCTCTTTCTCTTCCTCCTCTTCTTTCACTGTAACATCCTCCTCTTTCTCTTCCTCCTCTCCTTTCACTGTAACATCCTCCTCTTCCTCTTTCACTCTGAACGCGTCTTCCTCTTCTTTCACTGAAACGTCTTTCTCTTCTTCTTTCACTGTAACAGCCTCACCCTCTACCTTTTGTTTTACTGTGACATCCTCTTCTTCCTTCTCCTCTTTCACGACAACGTTCAGCCACAGACCCTCTTTCTCCGTCCAGCAGACCTCCTCTTCTTCAACAGGAGACGAGTAGCTTGGTGAACTCATGGTCGGGGATGATAGCTAACAGCTAGCTAGCATTAGCGAGTGGTAGGCCAATTTATCAAGCAAGCTACCTGATTAATAACAACAGAGTAAATATGAACTTAAACGGGATAACTAAGGTAGACGACAGAAGTGTGTTTAAAATGGCGATGGCTAATATACACCGAAACATGTGTAAAGAGCATCAATATTTCGTTTTTATTTTGGCTAGCAAGCTACCGAGGCAGTTATATGCATAGACCCAGTAGCCGTGTTGTTGTTGTGGACGCGTCCCGTCCACTAGATTATGCGTCACACCAGCGACACCAAAGGAATGATCCACATCGCCATCCGTTGAATGGAGTGGGAGACCGTTTATTTTATTTTCAGACAAAAAAAAAGTGAATCACTTTCAATTATTTTCAAGATTTTTTTTTTTTTTTTAACATTACAACATACAGTATAATGGTAATGAGTTGATTAATCAACATACCAGTAAACACATACGGTAGGAAACGGTAGGAAAACACACTGTGTGTTCTGATTGGATAAGGAGTTGATTAATGCAACATACCAGTACAAACACACACGATCCTCCACTCTGCCCCCCCCCCCCCCAGAGGAGGGCCCTCCTAGTGGACTGATTCTGCCCCCCCCCCAGTACTAAACACATGTAGTGGACTGATTCTGTTCCCCCCCCCCCCCCCAGTACTAAACACATGTAGTGGACTGATTCTGTCCCCCCCCCCCCCAGTACTAAACATATGTAGTGGACTGATTCTGTCCCCCCCCCCCAGTACTAAACACATGTAGTGGACTGATTCTGTCCCCCCCCCCAGTACTAAACACATGTAGTGGACTGATTCTGTCCCCCCCCCCCAGTACTAAACACATGTAGTGGACTGATTCTGTCCCCCCCCCAGTACTAAACACATGTAGTGGACTGATTCTGCCCCCCCCCCAGTACTAAACACATGTAGTGGACTGATTCTGTCCCCCCCCCCCCCAGTACTAAACACATGTAGTGGACTGATTCTGTCCCCCCCCCAGTACTAAACACATGTAGTGGACTGATTATGTCCCCCCCCCCAGTACTAAACACATGTAGTGGACTGATTCTGCCCCTCCCCCCCAGTACTAAACACATGTAGTGGACTGATTCTGCCCCCCCCCCCCCCAGTACTAAACACATGTAGTGGACTGATTCTGTCCCCCCCCCAGTACTAAACACATGTAGTGGACTGATTATGTCCCCCCCCCCAGTACTAAACACATGTAGTGGACTGATTCTGCCCCTCCCCCCCAGTACTAAACACATGTAGTGGACTGATTCTGCCCCCCCCCCCCCCCCCCAGTACTAAACACATGTAGTGGACTGATTCTGTCCCCCCCCCCAGTACTAAACACATGTAGTGGACTGATTCTGTCCCCCCCCCAGTACTAAACACATGTAGTGGACTGATTCTGTCCCCCCCCCCCCAGTACTAAACACATGTAGTGGACTGATTCTGTCCCCCCCCCCAGTACTAAACACATGTAGTGGACTGATTCTGTCCCCCCCCCCCCAGTACTAAACACATGTAGTGGACTGATTCTGCCCCCCCCCAGTACTAAACACATGTAGTGGACTGATTCTGTCCCCCCCCCCAGTACTAAACACATGTAGTGGACTGATTCTGTCCCCCCCCCCCCCCAGTACTAAACACATGTAGTGGACTGATTCTGTCCCCCCCCCCCCCAGTACTAAACATATGTAGTGGACTGATTCTGTCCCCCCCCCCCAGTACTAAACACATGTAGTGGACTGATTCTGTCCCCCCCCCAGTACTAAACACATGTAGTGGACTGATTCTGTCCCCCCCCCCCCAGTACTAAACACATGTAGTGGACTGATTCTGTCCCCCCCCCCAGTACTAAACACATGTAGTGGACTGATTCTGTCCCCCCCCCCCCAGTACTAAACACATGTAGTGGACTGATTCTGCCCCCCCCCAGTACTAAACACATGTAGTGGACTGATTCTGTCCCCCCCCCCAGTACTAAACACATGTAGTGGACTGATTCTGTCCCCCCCCCCCCCCCAGTACTAAACACATGTAGTGGACTGATTCTGTCCCCCCCCCCCAGTACTAAACATATGTAGTGGACTGATTCTGTCCCCCCCCCCAGTACTAAACACATGTAGTGGACTGATTCTGTCCCCCCCCCCCCCCAGTACTAAACACATGTAGTGGACTGATTCTGCCCCCCCCCCCCCCCCAGTACTAAACACATGTAGTGGACTGATTCTGCCCCCCCCCCCCAGTACTAAACACATGTAGTGGACTGATTCTGCCCCCCCCAGTACTAAACACATGTAGTGGACTGATTCTGCCCCCCCCCCAGTACTAAACACATGTAGTGGACTGATTCTGCCCCCCCCCCCCCCCCAGTACTAAACACATGTAGTGGACTGATTCTGTCCCCCCCCCCCAGTACTAAACACATGTAGTGGACTGATTCTGCCCCCCCCCCCAGTACTAAACACATGTAGTGGACTGATTCTGTCCCCCCCCCCCCCCAGTACTAAACACATGTAGTGGACTGATTCTGTCCCCCCCCCCCAGTACTAAACACATGTAGTGGACTGATTATGTTCCCCCCCCCCCCCCCAGTACTAAACACATGTAGTGGACTGATTCTGTCCCCCCCCCCCCCCAGTACTAAACACATGTAGTGTGTAGTGGACTGATTCTGTCCCCCCCCCCCCCCCCAGTACTAAACACATGTAGTGGACTGATTCTGTCCCCCCCCAGTACTAAACACATGTAGTGGACTGATTCTGTCCCCCCCCCCAGTACTAAACACATGTAGTGGACTGATTCTGTCCCCCCCCCCCCCCCCCCAGTACTAAACACATGTAGTGGACTGATTCTGCCCCCCCCCCCCCCAGTACTAAACACATGTAGTGGACTGATTCTGTCCCCCCCCCCCCCCAGTACTAAACACATGTAGTGGACTGATTCTGTCCCCCCCCCCCAGTACTAAACACATGTAGTGGACTGATTCTGTCCCCCCCCCCCCCCCAGTACTAAACACATGTAGTGGACTGATTCTGTCCCCCCCCCCAGTACTAAACACATGTAGTGGACTGATTCTGTCCCCCCCCCCCAGTACTAAACACATGTAGTGGACTGATTCTGTCCCCCCCCCCCAGTACTAAACACATGTATTGGACTGATTATGTTCCCCCCCCCGCAGTACTAAACACATGTAGTGGACTGATTCTGTCCCCCCCCCCCCCAGTACTAAACACATGTATTGGACTGATTATGTTCCCCCCCCCCCCCCCCGCAGTACTAAACACATGTAGTGGACTGATTCTGTCCCCCCCCCAGTACTAAACACATGTAGTGGACTGATTCTGCCCCCCCCCCAGTACTAAACACATGTAGTGGACTGATTCTGCCCCCCCCCCCCCAGTACTAAACACATGTAGTGGACTGATTCTGCCCCCCCCCAGTACTAAACACATGTAGTGGACTGATTCTGTCCCGTCCCCCCCCCCCCCAGTACTAAACACATGTAGTGGACTGATTCTGCCCCCCCCCCCCCAGTACTAAACACATGTAGTGGACTGATTCTGCCCCCCCCCCCCCCCCAGTACTAAACACATGAGGTGGACTGATTCTGTCGTCGTCGTCCCCCCCACCCCCCCAGGACTGATTCTGTCCCCCCCCCCCCCCCAGGACTGATTCTGCCCCCCAGGACTGATTTTGTCTCCCCCCCCCCAGTACTAAACACATGTAGTGGACTGATTCTAGCAGAGTCTGGGGGTTATGCAAAATATTTACACACAGAAAATAATCCCGTAAAGCACTGCGTTATTTTTGAGTTAGCTCAATTTAACGAAAAAGAATGGAAAGGTGTATCTAATTATATTTCACGTGCATTTTATTTATGGCAGATTTTTTGACTTGACACTTGTAACAGATAAAATACTTTCCAAATGAAATGTTTACCTGTTATTTGGGTTTATATCTTGTAAAACAACAGGGGGGATTTAGCAATTTGAATGTCATGCTTATTTTTTTTATTTAAAAGTGGAACATGAATTGAATCGTTCAAGTTACAATTGTGTCCCTGAAGTTGATGGGCGTGTCCCTGAAGTTGATGGGCGTGTCCCTGAAGTTGATGGGCGTGTCCCGATGGGCGTGTCCCGAAGTTGATGGGCGTGTCCCTGGAGTTGATGGGCGTGTCCCTGAAGTTGATGGGCGTGTCCATGAAGTTGGAGAGGTTGAAAATGTCAGTGAACACTTGCCAGTTGGTCAGTGCATGCTTGCAGTACACATCCTGGTAATCCGTCTGGTCCTGCGGCCTTGTGAATGTTGACCTGTTTAAAGGTCTTATCGGCTGCGGCACAGTCTTCCAGAACAACCGGTGCTCTCAGTATTTATGCTGCAGTAGTTTGTGTCGGGGGGCTAGGGTCAGTTGGTTATATCTGGAGTACTTCTCCTGTCTTATCCAGTGTCCTGTGTGAATTTAAGTATGCTCTCTCTAATTCTCTCCTTCTCTCTTTCTTTCTCTCTCTCGGAGGACCTGAGCCCTAGGACCATGCGTCAGGACTACCGGGCATGATGACTCCTTCCTCTCCCCAGTCCACCTGGCCTTGCTGCTGTTCCAGTTTCAACTGTTCTGCCTGCGGCTATGGAACCCTGACCTGTCCACCGGACGTGCTACCTGTCCCAGACCTGCTGTTTTCAACTCTCTAGAGACCGCAGGAGCGGTAGAGATACTCTTAATGATCGGCTATGAAAAGCCAACTGACATTTACTCCTGATTATTATTTGACCATGCTTGTCATTTATGAACATTTTGAACATCTTGGCCATGTTCTGTTATAATCTCCACCCGGCACAGCCAGAAGAGGACTGGCCACCCCTCATAGCCTGGTTCCTCTCTAGGTTTCTTCCTAGGTTTTTGGCCTTTCTAGGGTGCTTCTACACCTGCATTGCTTGCTGTTTGGGGTTTTAGGCTGGGTTTTTGTACAGCACTTCGAGATATTAGCTGATGTACGAAGGGCTATTTAAACTTGATTTGATGCATGTTTCAGTGTTAATTGCCTTGAAGAGAGCATAGAAGTAGTTTAGCTCGTCTGGTAGGCTCGTGTCACTGGGCAGCTCTCGGCTGTGCTTCCCTTTGTAGTCTGTAATAGTTGTCAAGCCCTGCCACATCCGACGAGCGTCAGAGCCGGTGTAGTGCGATTCGATGTTAGTCCTGTATTGATGCTTTGCCTGTTTGATGGTTCGTCGGAGGGCATAGCGGGATTTCTTATAAGCTTCCGGGTTAGAGTCCCGCTCCTTGAAAGCGGCAGCTCTAGCCTTTAGCTCAATGCGGATGTTGCCTGTAATCCATGGCTTCTGGTTGGGGTATGTACGTACAGTCAATGTGGGGACAACGTCATCAATGCACTTATTGATAAAGCTAGTGACTGATGTGGTGTACTCCTCGATGCCATCGGAGGAATCTCAGAACATATTCCAGTTTGTGCTAGCAAACCAGTCCTGTAGCTTAGCATCCGACCACTTTTTTATTAATCTAGTCACTGGTGCTTCCTGCTTTCATTTTTGCTTGTAAGCAGAAATCAGATTTGCCAACTGGAGGGTGAGGGAGAGCTTTGTACGCGTCTCTGTGTGTGGAGTAAAGGTGGTCTAGAATTTTTTCTCCCTCTGGTTGCACATTTAACATGCTGGTAAAAATGAGGTAAAACTGATTTAAGTTTCCCTGCATTAAAGTCCCCCGGCCACTAGGAGCGCTGCTTCTGGATGAGCATGTTCTTGTTTGCTTGTGGCCTTATAGAGCTGGTTGAGTGCGGTATTAGTGGCAGCATCGGTCTGTGGTGGTAAACAGCTACGAATAATATAGATGAGAACTCTCTTGGTAGATAGAGTATCTCATGATAAGCTGTAGACTACCTCAGGCGAGCAAAACCTCGAGACTTCTTTAATATTAGACATCAGCTGATAGAAATGTTGTAAAGCTGATTTATGTTTCCCTTCATTAAAGTCCCCCGGCCACTAGGAGCGCTGCCTCTGGGTGAGCGTTTCTTGTTTGCTTATGGCGGAATACAGCTCATTCAATGCTGTCTTAATGCCTCTAGCTGTTTACATACCACCACAGTCAAAGAATACAGATGAAAATTCTCTCGGTAGATAGTGTGGTCTACAGCTTATCATGAGATACTCTACCTCAGGTGAGCAATAGCTCGAGATATCCAGCTGTTATTTTTGTCCGCCGCACTATCCTGCCGGTACAGCATATAACCAGCTGTATGTTGATAATGTCGTCGTTCAGCCACGACTCTGTGAAGCATAAGATATTACAGTTTTGAATGTCCCGTTGGTAGTTTAACCTTCCGCGTAGGTCGTCTATTTTATTCTCCAAAGATTGCACGTTTGCTAGCAGAATGGAAGGAAGTGGGGGTTTATTCGATCGCCTACGAATTATCAGCCCGGCCTTTTGGCCCCTTTTTCTTCCCCCTCTTCACGCAAATCACGGGGATCTGGGCCTGTTCCCGAGAAAGCAGTATATCGTCGCTAGTCTATTCTGCTAGTCCGTGGTGAGTAATAGCAGTCCTGATGTCAAGAAGTTATTTTATGTCATAAGAGAGCAACATTATGTACAAAATAAGTTTTTTTTAAATAAGTTACAAACACAATCGGTTGGAGGCATGTAAAATATCTGCCGCATTCTCTGTGTTCTACCCAGGTCTGGTTTTGGAGATCATTCTACACTCTGTGTTCTACTACCCAGGTCTGGTTTTGGAGGTCATTCCACACTCTGTGTTCTACTACCCAGGTCTGGTTTTGGAGGTCATTCCACACTCTGTTCTACTACCCAGGTCTGGTTTTGGAGGTCATTCTACACTGTGTTCTACTACCCAGGTCTGGTGTTGGAGGTCATTCTACACTCTGTGTTCTACTACCCAGGTCTGGTGTTGGAGATCATTCTACACTCTGTGTTCTACTACCCAGGTCTGGTTTTGGAGGTCATTCTACACTGTGTTCTACTACCCAGGTATGGTGTTGGAGGTCATTCTACACTCTGTGTTCTACTACCCAGGTCTGGTTTTGGAGATCATTCTACACTCTGTGTTCTACTACCCAGGTCTGGTGTTGGAGATCATTCTACACTCTGTGTTCTACTACCCAGGTCTGGTGTTGGAGATCATTCTACACTCTGTGTTCTACTACCCAGGTCTGGTTTTGGAGATCATTCTACACTCTGTGTTCTACTACCCAGGTCTGGTGTTGGAGATCATTCTACACTCTGTGTTCTACTACCCAGGTCTGGTGTTGGAGATCATTCTACACTCTGTGTTCTACTACCCAGGTCTGGTGTTGGAGATCATTCCACACTCTGTGTTCTACTACCCAGGTCTGGTGTTGGAGATCATTCCACACTCTGTGTTCTACTACTCAGGTCTGGTGTTGGAGGTCGTTCTACACTCTGTGTTCTACTACCCAGGTCTGGTTTTGGAGATCATTCTACACTCTGTGTTCTACTACCCAGGTCTGGTGTTGGAGATCATTCTACACTCTGTGTTCTACTACCCAGGTCTGGTGTTGGAGATCATTCTACACTCTGTGTTCTACTACCCAGGTCTGGTGTTGGAGATCATTCCACACTCTGTGTTCTACTACCCAGGTCTGGTGTTGGAGATCATTCCACACTCTGTGTTCTACTACTCAGGTCTGGTGTTGGAGGTCGTTCTACACTCTGTGGATCTCCTGTATGTATTTTCTGATGTTTAATCAGGTATCTTTTATCAGAGTATCTCTTGTCACACTGATCACAGCTATGAGGTTTCTCTCCTGTGTGTGTTCTCTGGTGTGATATCAAGTTGCCTGATGTAGTAAAACTCTTCCCACATACAGCACAGCTATAAGGTTTCTCTCCTGTGTGGTTTCGCTTGTGACGTGTTAAAGTCCCAATAAAAGGGAAACTCTTGCCACAGTCAGAGCAGTGGTGAGGCCTCTCTTGAGTGTGTGTTAGCTTGTGTATAGTCAGGCTTCCTGACTGCGTGAATTTCTTCCCACACTGATCACAGCTATAAGGCTTCTCTCCGGTGTGAGTTCGCTGGTGTGAAGCCAGAGTGCCGATTTGAGTGAATCCCTTCCCACACTGATCACAGACATATGGCTTGGCTCTTGTGTGTGTTCTCTGGTGTGATTTTAAATGTTCTGACCTAACAAAACTCTTGCCACAGTCAGAGCAGTGGTAAGGTCTTTCTCCAGTGTGGGTTCGCTGGTGTACAGCCAGAGATGCTGACGTAACACAATAATTCCCACATACATCACAGTTATAAGGTTTCTCTCCTGTGCATTCTCTCTGGTGTTGTTGTAGGCTGCTTGATGAAACAAATCTCTTCCCACGGTCAGAGCAGTGGTATGGCTCTCTGGAATGCGTGTGGTGTGTTCTCTGGTGTAAAATCAGTTCACTCGAGGAAGTAAAGGTCATTCCACATACATCACAGCCATAGGTTCCCTCTCCAGTGTGAATTGCTTGGTGATATTGTAATGACTGTGATGTTGAAAAACTCTTCCCACAGTCAGAGCAGCAGTGAGGTTTCTTTCCTGTGGGTCTCCGCAGGTGTTTCTTGAGGAGTTCTGATGTGGAGAGACTCTTCTCTGCCTCGTCAGCATCATGAGGTTGTTGAGGCTCCCCAGAGGATCCACGATAGTCACGTCTCTCTCCTGTGTGAACAACAAAGTCAGACAAATTGCCATGTAAAATGTTATTGCCACAGTAAAATCAACAATTTTGTCTATCTAGCGTCTGTGACAGCCATCACAAAATCCTACAGGGACTAAACAACTAGTCTTGTGAATCAAGTTGACTATTTCGGTTAGAAGCATTCGATTTTTTGCTAAAATAATTATTTTGGATTTGTGTGCCCATGAAAACTGTTTTCACAGAGTAACATAAAGGAAACACTAAACGTGACATAGTCACAGTGCATTCCCCAGATCTTCATACCAAATACTTCAAGATCCAGGAGTCAATATCTAAGCCTAATTTAACTTTTAAAAGCTTCATGATACAATGACAACACTGCCATAAAAGCAATGAAAGTCAAGTAGTGTTTTATGTCACAACATTGTTGTCAAATTCATCAAGACACCAACCATGATAAAGGGTTTAGGTATTAAATTAAAATGTGTGAATTTGATTGAATTGTAGCTGTCTTTGTATCTTAAAGCCTCATGCAGTCTATTCTAATTTGGTTTATAAATAGATTGCCTAAATATATTTGTAATTCTTTTTTACCCCCCCTGATCTTCCTTGGGCCACTGTTGTGAGTTCTGAGTTCCCGAGTTCCGAGTTGTGGGTTCCCGAGTTCCGAGTTGTGGGTTCCCGAGTTCTGAGTTCCCGAGTTCCCGAGTTCTGAGTTCCCGAGTTCCCGAGTTCTGGGTTCCCGAGTTCCCGAGTTCTGAGTTCCCGAGTTCCCGAGTTCCCGAGTTCTGGGTTCTGGGTTCTGGGTTCCCGAGTTCTGAGTTCCCGAGTTCCCGAGTTCCGAGTTCCGAGTTGTGGGTTCCCGAGTTCCGAGTTGTGAATGACCATGTGACTAATACAATTATCACCAACTGTTACTCAAAGAGTTCTGACGAGGTCACTAGGTTTTGGGTTAAGGTTGCTACAATAGCTTTCTCTATGAACTTGAGAGAGTGGTTACATTTCTCCAGCCTCCACAAGCTCAGTTGTTTACCAAAACATGTGACAGGGCGGCCATTTTGTTTCTGTTCTAATCCTCGGTTTCCCCTTTGAAAAAAGCCACATCAATCACTCCGCAGTTCAAACAATAAAGCAGTGCCACTGTAGCAGGGCAATGGATTTACAGACTGTGGTTTTCTACTGATTTGATTTACACAGAGACTGTGGTTTTCTACTGTAAAATGTATACCAAACATAAACCATTGATTTACACTGAAACTCTAATTTAAAAGTTTAACAAACCACACAAGTCTGAACAGTAGATACATAAAAAAAACATTTACTGTAAAAACTACAGATTAACAATTTGTTAACAGAACTACAGTAAAGTCTCCCTCAGTTGAATTCTGTTACCAAACGTCGTATCTGCACAGTTCTTCCTGTAAATGTGTTTTTGTTCAAACTAGTCTTTATAGTCGTTACATTTAGCATGGGATTGCCCGTTCGTAATAACCTGACGGATGTGGCTGGAGAAATGTACCCATACCAATTCATAGACAGAGCTACGGATGACGCAAGGGCCTGACCATCCATGACATCAAACATTATAGTGTTAACCATATTGAGGTGATACAGTCATAGACAGAGCTACGGATGGAAGGGACTGACCATCACATCAAACATTACAGTGTTAACCATGTTGAGGTGATACAGTGTTTGGGATACGACAGTTGAACTAAGGCATGTGTTTTATTCTTCAAGTATCAATAGCTATATAAGTCCAAATGTGGATGTAACAACTGCAGACCGCCCCTTTAAAACCCACACATCAGTTCAACAACTGCAGATCGCCCCTTTAAAACCCCACACATCAGTTCAACAACTGCAGATCGCCCCTTTAAAAACCCACACATCAGTTCCACAACTGCAGATCGCCCCTTTAAAAACCCACACATCAGTTCCACAACTGCAGATCGCCCCTTTAAAAACCCCACACATCAGTTCAACAACTGCAGATCTCCCCTTTAAAAACCCCACACATCAGTTCCACAACTGCAGATCTCCCCTTTAAAAACCCCACACATCAGTTCAACAACTGCAGATCTCCCCTTTAAAAACCCACACATCAGTTCAACAACTGCAGATCTCCCCTTTAAAAACCCCACACATCAGTTCCACAACTGCAGATCTCCCCTTTAAAAACCCCACACATCAGTTCAACAACTGCAGATCTCCCCTTTAAAAACCCACACATCAGTTCAACAACTGCAGAACTCCCCTTTAAAAACCCACACATCAGTTCAACAACTGCAGACCTCCCCTTTAAAAACCCACACATCAGTTCAACAACTGCAGATCGCCCCTTTAAAAACCCCACACATCAGTTCAACAACTGCAGATCGCCCCTTTAAAAACCCACACATCAGTTCAACAACTGCAGAACTCCCCTTTAAAAACCCACACATCAGTTCAACAACTGCAGACCTCCCCTTTAAAAACCCACACATCAGTTCAACAACTGCAGATCGCCCCTTTAAAAACCCACACATCAGTTCAACAACTGCAGATCGCCCCTTTAAAAACCCACACATCAGTTCAACAACTGCAGTTTGTGCCCCTGTTTTTAAGATTAGTATTTACTGGTGTGTTAATCTTACCTCCCGTTTCCTCCTGCTCTGTTTTCGATGTGACAGCTACTTCCCCCTCCTCTGCAAACACTGCTTCCCCCTCTTTCACTCTGAACGCGTCTTCCTCTTCTTTCACTAAAACGTCTTTCTCTTCTTCTTTCACTGTAACAGCCTCACCCTCTACCTCTTGTTTTACTGTGACATCCTCTTCTTCGTCCTCCTCTTTCACGACCACGTTCAGCCACAGACCCTCTTTCTCCGTCCAGCAGACCTCCTCTTCTTCAACAGGAGGCGAGTAGCTTGGTGAACTCATGGTCGGGGATGTTAGCTAGCTAGGCTAATGCTAACTTAACAAGCTAGCTAGCTGACTAACAACAACACCGTAAATATTAAATTAAATCGGATAACTAACTAGACGACAGAAGTGGGTTTAAAACACAGTGGCTATTATACACGAAAGCGTCTAAAGAGCTTTATTGTTTCGGTTAAACCGAGGTGGCCGACTAGCTAGCTAGCTAACTAACTTCTTCTTCTTCTGTAGTATAATACACTTGCCAGTTGGTCAGCGCATCTTGTAAGCAGGAATCAGGAGGATAGAATTATGGTCATATTTGCCAAATGGAGGGTGAGGGAGAGCTTTGTATGCATCTCTGTGTGTGGAGTAAATGTGGTCCAGAGTTTTTTCCCCCTCTGGTTGCACATTTAACATGCTGGTAGAAATGAGGTAAAACTGATTTAAGTTTCCCTGCATTAAAGTCCCCCGGGCCACTAGGAGCGCTGCTTCTGGATGAGCATGTTCTTGTTTGCTTGTGGCCTTATAGAGCTGGTTGAGTGCGGTCTTAGCGCCAGCATCGGTTTGTGGTGGTAAACAGCTACGAAAAATATATGAGAACTCCCTTGGTAGATAGTGTGGTCTACAGCTTATGATGAGGTACTCTACCTCAGGCGAGCAAAACCTCGAGACTTCTTTAATATTAGACATTGCTCACCAGCTGACCCCTTATACTCTGACCCTCTCTCTCATAGAGGTCCTTTAACATACTGTATTAGAGGTCGACCGATTAATCGGAATGGCCGATTAATTAGGGCCGATTTCAAGTTTTCATAACAATCGGAAATCGGTATTTTTTTTTTATTTTTTTACACCTTTATTTAATCTTTATTTAACTAGGCAAGTCAGTTAAGAACACATTCTTATTTTCAATGACGGCCTAGGAACGTTCTGACTCAGATTTTTAACCTTGTCAGCTCGGGGATCCAATCTTGCAACCGTACAGTTAACTATCCAATGCTCTAACACCTGATTACATTGCACTCCACGAGGAGCCTGCCTGTTGGTGAATGCAGTAAGCTAAGGTAAGTTGCTAGCTAGCATTAAACTTATCTTATAAAAAACAATCAATCAATGACTGTCATTGCTCCAATGTGTACTTAACCATAAACATCAATGCCTTTCTTAAAATCAATACACAAGTATATATTTTTAAACCTGCATATTTAGCTAAAAGAAATCCAGGTTAGCAGGCAATATTAACCAGGTGAAATTGTGTCATTTCTCTTGCGTTCATTGCACGCAGAGTCAGGGTATATGCAACAGTTTGGGCCGCCTGGCTCTTTGCGAACTAATTTGCCAGAATTTTACGTAATTATGACAACATTGAAGGTTGTGCAATGTAACAGGAATATTTAGACTCATGGATGCCACCCGTTAGATAAAATACGGAACGGAATAAACGTTTTGTTTTCGAGGTGATAGTTTCCGGATTAGTCAAAGGTATATGGTTTAGAGAGAAATAGTCGACGCGTTATAATTCCTGTAACAACTTGCGGCTGAATTTGAAAGGGGTTCCTTCGTTATTTTACCGTTCATGTCTTCCATGGAGAATGTCTTGATCTACTTCAAATAAGGTCTGTGTTTCGTGCAGGCTTAAACCGCCTCGACGTTTTGATACCCGTGTAAATCTCACTAGGATAAGGTAACGTTTGTCAACATATTTTCATAAATCCACTCTACAATTTTTTTTATCTTTGCTTATATTTAGCCAATATTGATCAGAGTTACCTTGTCCTATGGATATCTACAGTTATAAAAGTGGCACGGTGATGTCAGCCTACACGAAACACAGACCTTATCTTAAGTGAATCTAAAAATATCCTATGGAATAAATGAAGGAACCGCTTTTCAGATTTTGCTAAAAGGTGTCATGGGAATTATGACTCGCAATTCTTACCAAGCCCATTATTAAAATAGGATTTCCTGCATATAGCAATTAAAGTTTTTGTTTTCAACATTCATCACAGGTAACTTAAACTCTATTTTTATTCAAACAGTTGAGAGTATTTTTCTCCTAAGCAGACTCTTCAGTATCATTGTCACTTCAGAGCTGTGTGTGTGTGTATTTATGTATTATATTAAGTTAAAATAAAAGTGTTCATTGTTCATTCAGTATATTTGCAATTGTCATTATTACAAAAATGTGTGTGTGTGTGTATGATATATATTTAAATCTTTTTTTAATTTTAAATAAATCGGCCGATTAATCGGTATCTGCCTTTTTTGTCCTCCAATAATCGGTTTCGGTATCAGCATTGATAAATCATAATCGGTCGACCTCTATACTGTATGCTTTAAAAAATTATTTGTCACAACAATCAATAATTCATTGATCCATGACGGATATATGGTGTTAATTTAAAACAGACAATAAGACAAGAGATCCTAACATGATGAATATATGGTGTTAATTTAAAGCAGACAAAAAGACAAGAGATTCTAACATGATGAATATATGACATTTAGTGGCAGAAAGTATACAACCAAACCACGTCTTTTCAACATCTTGTAGGGATGTTTGGGAGGGGCGTTATTCCGATATAAAAACAAATAAAGATTCAAAAGAAATATAACCATATGACGTGTGTTGTTTAAATATATTTGATGATGTCGTTTACCCCCAACGCCGCATTGGAGGGTTTTAATATAATCCATCATGGATCAAAAGCATTCTGAAAATCAACGAAACATGACAATACTTTGACAATTTTTTTTCTCCTACAGATATGAAATATAATTTGACTTAAGTCTCCACCCCCTTAGTTAATACTTGGCAGCCATTAAAACATAATTTGGAATAAGATTCTACCAACCTTGAACAACTCATATATTGTCACAATTTGCTCAAACTTAAAATAAAATTTGGTTGGGAATCATTGATGGGCAGCAATATGTAAACCTTTTCAGGTAGATATAAGCCAGGACTGAGACTGGACCAGTCAGGAACACACAACACTTCTTGGAAAAGACATGCTGGTGTGTGTTTGGCATTTAACTGTGTGTCATTGTCCACACTGGAAAATAAGGCTCAATCCCAGGGTCCCAGGGTTTCTAGGAGACTGAAATGGGTTTTCTTAGCTTAACTCTGTTTCTGAAGAGGGATGGAAGAGGTGGTTTGTTTTGGAAAAATGGCGTATACTCTCAGCCAATCAGCCACAGGTAATCAGGATGCTCTCATGTCAAAAGTTGTAGGATTTTACAATATTATAAATTATATTATTATTATTATTATTATGAAACAAGTTGAACACAAAAACTACCACATCAACAGTTAGATTACAAATAGTTCATTACTCTGTGTTCTACTACCCAGGTCTGGTGTTGGAGATCATTCTACACTCTGTGTTCTACTACCCAGGTCTGGTGTTGGAGATCATTCCACACTCTGTGTTCTACTACCCAGGTCTGGTGTTGGAGATCATTCCACACTCTGTGTTCTACTACCCAGGTCTGGTGTTGGAGATCATTCTACACTCTGTGGCTCTCCTGCATGTATTTTCTTGTGTTTTGCCAGGGAGTCTGATCGAATAAAGCTCTTCCCACACTGATCACAGCGATAAGGTTTCTCTCCTGTGTGTTTTCTCTGGTGTCTTTTCAGGTCGCTTGAGGAAGTAAAGCTCATTCCACAGTCGGAGCAGTGGTACGGTTTCTCACCCGTGTGGATTCGTTTGTGTGTAGCCAGGGCTGTCCAGGTGGCAAAACTATCCTCACATACGTCACAGCTGTAAGGCTTTTCTCCGGTGTGTGTTCTCTTGTGTACAGTCAGGTTTCCTGGCAAAGCAAAATGTTTCCCACATTGATCGCAGCTATAAGGCTGCTCTCCTGTGTGTGTTCTCTGGTGTACAGTCAGGTGTGCTGACTGAGTGAATCTCTTCCCACATTCATCACAGCAATAAGGCCTCTCTCCTGTGTGTGTTCTCTGGTGAACTATCAGGTTTGTTGCCGCAGCAAAGTTTTTCCCACATTGATCACAGCTATAAGTCCTCTCTGTGTGTAATCGCTGATGTATAGTCAGTTTGTCTAATCCAGTAAAACTCATCCCACAATCTGAGCAGTTGTATAGTTTCTCTCCGGTGTGGATTCTCTGGTGTGATATCAGTCCACTTGATGTAGTAAAACTCATTCCACAGTCTGAGCAGTGGTATGGTTTCACTCCGGTGTAGCTTCTCTGGTGTGTAGTCAGAGCAGCTGTGTGTTCTCTCTGGTGAACTATAAGGTTTCTTGCGGCAGCAAAGCTCTTCCCACACTGATCTCCTGTGTGTGTTCTCTGGTGTGATATCAGTCCACCTGAGGTAGTAAAACTCATTCCACAGTCAGAGCAGTGGTAAGGCTTCTCACCCGTGTGTGTTCTCTGGTGAATTGTCAGGTTGCCTGACTGAGCAAAACTCTTCCCACATCGATCACAGCTGAAAGGCTTTTCTCCTGTGTGTGTTCTCCGATGAGATATCATCTGACTTCGTGTAGTAAAACTCCTTGCACAGTCGGAGCAGCTATACGGTTTCTCTCCTGTATGGATTCTCTGGTGTATTTTAAGATCTGATGACGAGGTGAAACTCTTCCCACAGTCAGAGCAGCGGTTAGATTTCTTCCCTGTGGGTCTCTGCAGGTGTTTCTTGAGGTGTTCTGATCTGGAGAGACTCTTCTCTGCCTCGTCAGCATCATGAGGTTGTTGAGGCTCCCCAAAAGATCCACGATAGTCATGTCTCTCTCCTGTGTGAAAAACAAAGTCAGACAGATGGTTAAAGGCTCACAACAGCAGAAATCCACTGTTTATTTGAGGTAAAAGGTGATGCCCAGAGCATACCCATGAAGTTGTACAATAATGTACGCTAGCGTCCCACCTGGCCAACATCCAGTGAAATTGCAGAGCGTCAAATTCAAAAACATAAATACTCACTGTAAAAATTCATAAAACATACAAGTGTTATACATCGGTTTAAAGATGAACTTCTTGTTAATCCAACCGCGGTTTCAGATTTCAAAAAGGCTTTACGGCGAAAGCATACCATGCGATTATCTGAGAACAGCGCCCAGCAGACAAATCATTACAAACAGTTACCAGCCAAGTAGAGGAGTTACACAAGTCAAAAATAGCAATAAAATTAATAACTTACCTTTGATGATCTTCATATGGTTGCACTCACAAGACTCCCATTTACTCAATAAATGTTTGTTTTGTTCGATAAAGTCGTAGTAGTAGGTTATATCCAAAAACCTCAGTTTTGTTCGCATGTTTTCTTCAGTAATCCACAGGCTCAAACGCAGTCACAACAGGCAGACGAAGAATCCAAATAGTATCCGTAAAGTTCGTAGAAACATTTCAAACGATGTTTATAATCAATCCTCAGGTTGTTTTTAGCCTAAATAATCTATAATATTTCAACCGGACAATAACATCGTCAATATAAAAGGTAAACAAGAAATGCACACTCGGTCGGGCGCATGAAAAATCTCTGGGGCACTTTAGGGTCCACTCATTCAGAGTGGTCTTACACTCATTTTTCAGAATACAAGCCTGAAAGAATTTCTAAAGACTGTTGACATCTAGTGGAAGCCATAGGAACTGCAATTTGAGTCCTAAGTCAATGGATACTGTAATGGCATTCAAAAGAAAACTACAAACATTAAAAAATCCCACTTCCTGGATGGATTTTTCTCAGGTTTTTGCCTGCCAAATCAGTTCTGTTATATTCATAGACATTATTTTAACAGTTTTGGAAACTTTAGAGTGTTTTCTATTCAAATCTACCAATGATATGCATATCATCCTAGCTTCTGGGCCTGAGTAGCAGGCAGTTTACTTTGGGCACGCTTTTCATCCGGAAAAGAAAATACTGCCCCCTAGTTAAATGCTTTTAATTACTTATTTGACAGTTGATTTGATTAGACAGTCAAGTGAGCAACAATAGTGATATTTTGTCTTGTTTTCACATTAGTAGTAACATCTAAGATTGTAGGCTAGAAATAAGTTATTCATGTTGTTGAAACTCTAAGCAGTGTGCCAGACGACTTTTGGTCTCCAATATAGGCCCCTTTCTGTTTGCTAAAATTTCAGCGATGCCCACACAATTTGATTGCAGAAACTCCTCCCTGCTAATAAGGAAACCGCTAGTTATGGATGTACTATGGAACAAAAATGGCCTGGAACAAAAATGGTGAGCGAAGATTTTAGTTTTCCACAATGTATTCTGAATATTACAGCAAAAGATCAGGAGTGCTACTGAAGGAAACTCACATTAAGCTCTGTGTCTATTTACTAATTCACCACCATGGGGGAAAACTCAGGGGAGTTCTCATAGGCTGACAGCAATAATAGCCTCCATTTCCAGGTTGCTTATGAGTGAATTTCACATTACTTTTGGATTATAATTGTAAAGGCTCGTTTGAATCTCCTGCTTAATATAAGGTTTGTGTTGTCGCAAATCAACTGCTTTATACGTAACACTTCAAACAGTCAAATGTGCTTTGGCTAGCTTTGCTACCAGCCTATGTCAATAAGCGTTAGCATTCAAGCTAACAGCTTTGCTACCAGCCTACGTCAATAAGCGTTAGCATTCAAGCTAACAGCTTTGCTACCAGCCTATGTCAATAAGCGTTAGCATTCTAGCTAACAGCTTTGCTACCAGCCTATGTCAATAAGCGTTAGCATTCAAGCTAACAGCTTTGCTACCAGGCTTCAATGGTATTAAATAGTCTCCCCCATTCTGTCCTACAGAGTTCAATGGTATTCAATAGTCTACTCCATTCTGTCCTACAGGGTCCAATGGTATTCAATAGTCTAATCCATCAGCAACTGCTTGTAATCCTGGTCTAGTCTCTATATTAGTGTAAACTGCTTGTAATCCTAGTCTAGATGTTAGTGTAAACTGCTTTTAATCCTAGTCTCTATATTAGTGTAAACTGCTTGTAATCCTAGTCTCTATATTAGTGTAAACTGCTTGTAATCCTAGTCTAGTCTCTATATTAGTGTAAACTGCTTGTAATCCTAGTCTCTATATTAGTGTAAACTGCTTGTAATCCTAGTCTAGGCTCTATAGTAGTGTAAACTGCTTGTAATCCTAGTCTAGTCTCTATATTAGTGTAAACTGCTTGTAATCCTAGTCTCTATATTAGTGTAAACTTCTTGTAATCCTAGTCTAGTCTCTATATTAGTGTAAACTGTTTATAATCCTAGTCTCTATATTAGTGTAAACTGCTTGTAATCCTAGTCTAGTCTCTATATTAGTGTAAACTGCTTGTAATCCTAGTCTAGTCTCTATATTAGTGTAAACTGCTTGTAATCCTAGTCTAGTCTCTATATTAGTGTAAACTGCTTGTAATCCTAGTCTAGTCTCTATATTAGTGTAAAGAGAAACGATATCAATAGAAAAGGGAAAATGTATTCTTGGATATTTTCATTTCCTTCCGTTTGTTGAGGAATTCCTAAGTATCTTCAACATAACTAGAATATTTCTGAGATAGAGGGTTTAAATGTAAGAGTCTATATACTCTCTGCTATTTTATAGGACTCTGAGCCACAATCACATGTCCGCGTGGAACACCGAAAAGGGACTGTCCAAGTTTCCGGGGCTTTGTGGATTTTAGGTAACAAGTAAAACTGTCTGGGTCTAGGGAAATCTAGCCCAGAAAGATGAGCCATTTGTTTGTTCTGTATTATAATCTAGTTCATTAAGTAAACTGTCTGGGTCCTGGGGAATCTGGCCCAGAAAGATGAGCCATTTGTTTGTTCTGTAATATAATTTAGTTCATTAAGTAAACTGTCTGGGTCCTGGGGAATCTGGCCCAGAAAGATGAGCCATTTGTTTGTTCTGTAATATAATTTAGTTCATTAAGTAAACTGTCTGGGTCCTGGGGAATCTGGCCCAGAAAGATGAGCCATTTGTTTGTTCTGTAATATAATTTAGTTCATTAAGTAAACTGTCTGGGTCCTGGGGAATCTGGCCCAGAAAGATGAGCCATTTGTTTGTTCTGTAATATAATTTAGTTCATTAAGTAAACTGTCTGGGTCCTGGGGAATCTGGCCCAGAAAGATGAGCCATTTGTTTGTTCTGTAATATAATTTAGTTCATTAAGTAAACTGTCTGGGTCTGGGGGAATCTGGCCCAGAAAGATGAGCCATTTGTTTGTTCTGTAATATAATTTAGTTCATTCAGTAAACTGTCTGGGTCCTGGGGAATCTGGCCCAGAAAGATGAGCCATTTGTTTGTTCTGTAATATAATTTAGTTCATAAAGTATTACTATTTTCTCTCAGATTAGGTTTTGTGTTTCCAAATGTATTGCGTGAGGCAAATGGGGAATAATGTTTGTCTATTGGTCAATTGTCCTCTAGGAGGTACTGTACTTTATCCCTATTAAAACAATCTGTTATCATTCATCTTTAATTTATTTGAATTTTATTTATTTTAGAATACTAAAACTCATTAGCTTCTAGAACTCTCATCTTCCTAAAACTCACTAGCTTCTAGAACTCTCATCTTCCTAAAACTCACTAGCTTCTAGAACTCTCATCTTCCTAAAACTCACTAGCTTCTAGAACTCTCGTCTTCCTAAAACTCACTAGCTTCTAGAACTCTCATCTTCCTAAAACTCACTAGCTTCTAGAACTCTAGTCCACTTTTGATTTAACTAGGCAAGTCAGTTAAGAACAAATTCTTATTTTCAATGACGGCCTACCGGGGAACGGTGGGTTAACTGCCTTGTTCAGGGGCAGAATGACAGATTTTTAGGGATTCGATCTTGAAACCTTTCTGTTACTAGTCCAATGCTCTAACCACTAGGCTACCTGCCGCCCCAAATGGTTTGATAACAATATTCATAACAATAATCTGATTACTGCAATTGCTGAATTGGAAGAATAGATTTGCCTGTAAGTCTCGGTCTAAATTGGGAAAAATGTCAAATCCTCCTGTATCAGAGTCTGTTTCTGGTTTATGAAACCGATTCAAATTGAGGGTTCCCAAGTTGATGGGTTGTGTAAATGATGTGAAAGGAAAATCAGTCTCATAATTAAAGTGATGTAATAATTCTAGTCTCCTACGGTACCACCTGTAAATCCCTAGTCTCCTACGGTACCACCTGTAAATCCCTAGTCTCCTACGGTACCACCTGTAAATCCCTAGTCTCCTACGGTACCACCTGTAAATCCCTAGTCTCCTACGGTACCACCTGTAAATCCCTAGTCTCCTACGGTACCACCTGTAAATCCCTAGTCTCCTACGGTACCACCTGTAAATCCCTAGTCTCCTACGGTACCACCTGTAAATCCCTAGTCTCCTACGGTACCACCTGTAAATCCCAAGTCTCCTACGGTACCACCTGTAAATCCCTAGTCTCCTACGGTACCACCTGTAAATCCCTAGTCTCCTACGGTACCACCTGTAAATCCCTAGTCTCCTACGGTACCACCTGTAAATCCCTAGTCTCCTACGGTACCACCTGTAAATCCCTACAAAGATCCAACGCGGTCGATCGGTCTGGGGATCTAACGGTTAGACCCCTTTCTGCAACCTCCTTTCTGGGCTTGGTTAAGCCTATAGGAGGAAGGTTTGTGATGCTTGAATGCTGGGGAGCTGCCAAGGAGCAGCTCCTCCCCACCTCCTTTCTGGGCTTGGTTAAGCCTATAGGAGGAAGGTTTGTGATGTTTGAATGCTGGGGAGCTGCCAAGGAGCAGCTCCTCCCCACCTCCTTTCTGGGCTTGGTTAAGCCTATAGGAGGAAGGTTTGTGATGTTTGAATGCTGGGGAGCTGCCAAGGAGCAGCTCCTCCCCACCTCCTTTCTGGGCTTGGTTAAGCCTATAGGAGGAAGGTTTGTGATGTTTGAATGCCGGGGAGCTGCCAAGGAGCAGCTCCTCCCCACCTCCTTTCTGGGTTAAGCCTATAGGAGAAAGGTTTGTGATGTTTGAATGCCGGGGAGCTGCCAAGGAGCAGCTCCTCCCCACCTCCTTTCTGGGCTTGGTTAAGCCTATAGGAGGAAGGTTTGTGATGTTTGAATGCTGGGGAGCTGCCAAGGAGCAGCTCCTCCCCACCTCCTTTCTGGGCTTGGTTAAGCCTATAGGAGGAAGGTTTGTGATATTTGAATGCTGGGGAGCAGCTCCTCCCCACCTCCTTTCTGGGCTTGGTTAAGCCTATAGGAGGAAGGTTTGTGATGTTTGAATGCTGGGGAGCAGCTCCTCCCCACCTACATGTTTAATTGGTCCAACCAGAACTCCCAAAAATTGCAACCGCTGCCCCCCCCCCCCACCCGTGTCCAATAGAAAGGGGATCCTTTGGTTCAACCTGGAATCAGAGCTTGTTAAGGTCAAGTAAGAATTGAAATGTCTCTTCTATGGTATTGTTTAGTTGTAGTAATACTATGGTATTGTTTAGTTGTAGTAATACTATGGTATTGTTTAGTTGTAGTAATACTATGGTATTGTTTAGTTGTTGTAATACTATGGTATTGTTTAGTTGTTGTAATACTATGGTATTGTTTAGTTGTAGTAATACTATGGTATTGTTTAGTTGTTGTAATACTATGGTATTGTTTAGTTGTAGTAATACTATGGTATTGTTTAGTTGTAGTAATACTATGGTATTGTTTAGTTGTAGTAATACTATGGTATTGTTTAGTTGTAGTAATACTATGGTATTGTTTAGATGTTGTAATACTATGGTATTGTTTAGTTGTAGTAATACTATGGTATTGTTTAGTTGTTGTAATACTATGGTATTGTTTAGTTGTTGTAATACTATGGTATTGTTTAGTTGTTGTAATACTATGGTATTGTTTAGTTGTTGTAATACTATGGTATTGTTTAGTTGTTGTAATACTATGGTATTGTTTAGTTGTAGTAATACTATGGTATTGTTTAGTTGTTGTAATACTATGGTATTGTTTAGTTGTTGTAATACTATGGTATTGTTTAGTTATTGTTTAGTTGTAGTAATACTATGGTATTGTTTAGTTGTTGTAATACTATGGTATTGTTTAGTTGTTGTAATACTATGGTATTGTTTAGTTGTTGTAATACTATGGTATTGTTTAGTTGTTGTAATACTATGGTATTGTTTAGTTGTTGTAATACTATGGTATTGTTTAGTTGTTGTAATACTATGGTATTGTTTAGTTGTTGTAATACTATGGTATTGTTTAGTTGTTGTAATACTATGGTATTGTTTAGTTGTAGTAATACTATGGTATTGTTTAGTTGTTGTAATACTATGGTATTGTTTAGTTGTTGTAATACTATGGTATTGTTTAGTTGTTGTAATACTATGGTATTGTTTAGTTGTTGTAATACTATGGTATTGTTTAGTTGTAGTAATACTATGGTATTGTTTAGTTGTTGTAATACTATGGTATTGTTTAGTTGTTGTAATACTATGGTATTGTTTAGTTGTAGTAATACTATGGTATTGTTTAGTTATTGTTTAGTTGTTGTAATACTATGGTATTGTTTAGTTATTGTTTAGTTGTTGTAATACTATGGTATTGTTTAGTTATTGTTTAGTTGTTGTAATACTATGGTATTGTTTAGTTATTGTTTAGTTGTTGTAATACTATGGTATTGTTTAGTTATTGTTTAGTTGTTGTAATACTATGGTATTGTTTAGTTATTGTTTAGTTGTTGTAATACTATGGTATTGTTTAGTTATTGTTTAGTTGTTGTAATACTATGGTATTGTTTAGTTATTGTTTAGTTGTTGTAATACTATGGTATTGTTTAGTTGTTGTAATACTATGGTATTGTTTAGTTGTTGTAATACTATGGTATTGTTTAGTTGTAGTAATACTATGGTATTGTTTAGTTGTTGTAATACTATGGTATTGTTTAGTTGTTGTAATACTATGGTATTGTTTAGTTGTTGTAATACTATGGTATTGTTTAGTTGTTGTAATACTATGGTATTGTTTAGTTGTAGTAATACTATGGTATTGTTTAGTTGTTGTAATACTATGGTATTGTTTAGTTGTTGTAATACTATGGTATTGTTTAGTTGTTGTAATACTATGGTATTGTTTAGTTGTTGTAATACTATGGTATTGTTTAGTTGTTGTAAATACAGTCTGGTGATCCTTTGTTAATATCAGAGTAGTACAGTAATACTATGGTATTGTTTAGTTGTTGTAATACTATGGTATTGTTTAGTTGTTGTAAATACAGCCTGGTGATCCTTTGTTAATATCAGAGAGGGTGATGAGTAATACTATGGTATTGTTTAGTTGTTGTAATAGAGCCTGGTGATCCTTTGTTAATATCAGAGAGGGTGATGAGTAATACTATGGTATTGTTTAGTTGTTGTAATACTATGGTATTGTTTAGTTGTTGTAAATAGAGCCTGGTGATCCTTTGTTAATATCAGAGTAGTACAGTAATACTATGGTATTGTTTAGTTGTTGTAATACTATGGTATTGTTTAGTTGTTGTAATACAGTCTGGTAATCCTTTGTTAATATCAGAGTAGTACAGTAATACTATGGTATTGTTTAGTTGTAGTAATACTATGGTATTGTTTAGTTGTTGTAATACTATGGTATTGTTTAGTTGTAGTAATACTATGGTATTGTTTAGTTGTTGTAAATACAGTCTGGTGATCCTTTGTTAATATCAGAGTAGTACAGTAATACTATGGTATTGTTTAGTTGTTGTAAATACAGTCTGGTGATCCTTTGTTAATATCAGAGTAGTACAGTAATACTATGGTATTGTTTAGTTGTTGTAATACTATGGTATTGTTTAGTTGTTGTAATACTATGGTATTGTTTAGTTGTAGTAATACTATGGTATTGTTTAGTTGTTGTAATACTATGGTATTGTTTAGTTGTAGTAATACTATGGTATTGTTTAGTTGTTGTAAATACAGTCTGGTGATCCTTTGTTAATATCAGAGTAGTACAGTAATACTATGGTATTGTTTAGTTGTTGTAATACAGTCTGGTGATCCTTTGTTAATATCAGAGTAGTACAGTAATACTATGGTATTGTTTAGTTGTAGTAATACTATGGTATTGTTTAGTTGTTGTAATACTATGGTATTGTTTAGTTGTTGTAATACTATGGTATTGTTTAGTTGTAGTAATACTATGGTATTGTTTAGTTGTTGTAATACTATGGTATTGTTTAGTTGTAGTAATACTATGGTATTGTTTAGTTGTTGTAATACTATGGTATTGTTTAGTTGTTGTAATACTATGGTATTGTTTAGTTGTTGTAATACTATGGTATTGTTTAGTTGTTGTAATACTATGGTATTGTTTAGATGTTGTAATACTATGGTATTGTTTAGTTGTTGTAATACTATGGTATTGTTTAGTTGTTGTAATACTATGGTATTGTTTAGTTGTTGTAATACTATGGTATTGTTTAGTTGTTGTAATACTATGGTATTGTTTAGTTGTTGTAATACAGTCTGGTGATCCTTTGTTAATATCAGAGTAGTACAGTAATACTATGGTATTGTTTAGTTGTTGTAATACAGTCTGGTGATCCTTTGTTAATATCAGATTAGTTGATGAGTGATACAAACACCTCTGCATTTGGGACAACAACTTCAAAATGTTTTCAACAGTTGCTGCAGTTGCTTCCATCGATGTGGATGACGTTTGTTCAATTCAGACATTTGTTAAGTCCTAAGGCTAATGTCACTTTCTCCGGTCATAGGATTTGGTTGGAGTTTCATATAACTCCCCTCCCCCCTGAGATTATAAAAACTGGCTCCTGAAAAAACGATCTACCTGCATCCTAGAATCTGAGAAATATGGAATACATTGGAATCTCCCACTATAACAAATAGGCTTTTCTATTCTTAATTCCCACTCTTTCTCATTGTGTGTGTGTGTGTGTGTGTGTGTGTGTGTGTGTGTGTGTGTGTGTGTGTGTGTGTCTTTGTGGTGTGTAAATGATTTTATAACTGCCGGGTGAAAAATGACCCTAAGACAATCTTTGTATCCTGGTGGTGTACAGCTTTCATGGAAATATGAACAAAGGCGACGTTTCACTGTTTCTAATGTTGGGGTCATTCTAGGAAAAGTAATCAAATCATTTAGGGGGTTTTCTCTGTTGTTAAACATAGTGGAGGATAATTTTTTCCCTTAAGACAACACAAGGGGTAAGACAGTACTTACCGGTGTTAATCAGATTTCCTGTCTCCTCTTCCAATGTGACAGTAATCTCTCCTTCCTCCTTCACTCCAAAAACCACATCATCCCCCTCTTCTTTTACTGTAACAACCTCCTCTTCCTCTTTCACTCTGAACGCGTCTTCCTCTTCTTTCACTGAAACGTCTTTCTCTTCTTCTTTCACTGTAACAGCCTCACTCTCAATTTCTTGTTTTACTGTGACATCCTCTTCTTCCTTCTCCTCTTTCACGACAACGTTCAGCCACAGACCTTCTTTCTCCGTCCAGCAGACCTCCTCTTCTTCAACAGGAGACGAGTGGCTTGGTGAACTCATGGTCGGAGATGTTAGCTAACAGCTAGCTAGCGAGGCTAATGCTAACTTAACAAGCCAGCTAGCTGAACGTAAATAGGAAATTAAATGGGATAATTAGCTAAACGACATAAATGTGTTCAAAACACAGTGGCTCATATATCAGAAAGGGTCTAAAGAGCTTGAACGTTTCCGCTATGTTGGCTAGCAAGCTACCGAGATGGCTGACAAGCTGTTGTTGGTTTTCTTCTTTGAGTTTTTATCGGCGGATCGCAACTGACCGAGAGGTGTAAACACCGCCCCCTACTGTACTGGAGTGTGAGGCCGGGCATTAATACCGCTATATTCTTCTCTTATCTAACGCTGCATTGACCTATCAATACCACTATATTCTTCTCTTATCTAAACCTGCATTTCTAACTAAATAACTAATAACTAAATAAAATAATTCCCTACAAACTAAACTACTCCCATCACCATCACCACCACCCAATCCCATTCCCAGTCCAAACGTCTCTGACCCTGTCGTACAACCTCTCCCTGTCTACATCATTACATTTCCCAAAACCATTTCCTCTTCCATACAGCCATTACACATTTCAATGCCCCTGTTTGACCTATCAATTCCAAAGAGGAATTCAGTTCCGCCCTCATCTCATCCTAGACCACATAACTCCCTCCCTTCTGTTACCATGACACTATCGCCCATACAGATTTCCTTGTATTGCCGGGGGGGACCAGTACGAAAATGAATGCACTCACTACTGTTAGTCGCTCTGTCTGATAAATGACTCATATGTAAAATGTAAAATAAAATGTTTTGCTCTGACTAATTTCATCCCATTATCTCTGCCAACAATCTAACCCATTTTACAGAATCAAGGTTTTAATTTCCCCTCTAAACAACTCCACCTGTATATCCACAATGTTATTTTCCACTGCTCTTGTTGCTAATTATATCTATGATATAATGTCCATTAACTCCTGTATGGAGCCCGGAAATCCAACAAAACAGAACATCAATACCATCTCTCTGTAAGCCAATCAACAGCATCATTATTTCTACCCATAAATCCTCACGTTCCGACTCTCCAGATCTTAAACTACACTAAACTGATGCAGTCCCAACATATTACTAGTCTTCCTGGTTGCACCTCCTCTATCCACTACTAAACTGATGCAGTCCCAACATATTACTAGTCTTCCTGGTTGCACCTCCTCTATCCACTACTAAACTGATGCGGTCCCAACATATTACTAGTCTTCCTGGTTGCACCTCCTCTATCCACTACTAAACTGATGCAGTCCCAACATATTACTAGTCTTCCTGGTTGCACCTCCTCTATCCACTACTAAACTGATGCAGTCCCAACATATTACTAGTCTTCCTGGTTGCACCTCCTCTATCCACTACTAAACTGATGCAGTCCCAACATATTACTAGTCTTCCTGGTTGCACCTCCTCTATCCACTACTAAACTGATGCAGTCCCTACATATCACTAGTCTTCCTGGTTGCACCTCCTCTATCCACTACTAAACTGATGCAGTCCCTACATATCACTAGTCTTCCTGGTTGCACCTCCTCTATCCACTACTAAACTGATGCAGTCCCAACATATCACTAGTCTTCCTGGTTGCACCTCCTCTATCCACTACTAAACTGATGCAGTCCCAACATATTACTAGTCTTCCTGGTTGCACCTCCTCTATCCACTACTAAACTGATGCGGTCCCAACATATTACTAGTCTTCCTGGTTGCACCTCCTCTATCCACTACTAAACTGATGCAGTCCCAACATATTACTAGTCTTCCTGGTTGCACCTCCTCTATCCACTACTAAACTGATGCGGTCCCAACATATCACTAGTCTTCCTGGTTGCACCTCCTCTATCCACTACTAAACTGATGCGGTCCCTACATATTACTAGTCTTCCTGGTTGCACCTCCTCTATCCACTACTAAACTGATGCGGTCCCAACATATTACTAGTCTTCCTGGTTGCACCTCCTCTATCCACTACTAAACTGATGCGGTCCCAACATATTACTAGTCTTCCTGGTTGCACCTCCTCTATCCACTACTAAACTGATGCGGTCCCAACATATTACTAGTCTTCCTGGTTGCACCTCCTCTATCCACTACTAAACTGATGCGGTCCCACCATAATACTAGTCTTCCTGGTTGCACCTCCTCTATCCACTACTAAACTGATGCAGTCCCAACATATCACTAGTCTTCCTGGTTGCACCTCCTCTATCCACTACTAAACTGATGCGGTCCCTCCATATTACTAGTCTTCCTGGTTGCACCTCCTCTATCCACTACTAAACTGATGCTGTCCCAACATATTACTAGTCTTCCTGGTTGCACCTCCTCTATCCACTACTAAACTGATGCAGTCCCAACATATCACTAGTCTTCCTGGTTGCACCTCCTCTATCCACTACTAAACTGATGCGGTCCCCAACATATTACTAGTCTTCCTGGTTGCACCTCCTCTATCCACTACTAAACTGATGCAGTCCCAACATATCACTAGTCTTCCTGGTTGCACCTCCTCTATCCACTACTAAACTGATCCGGTCCCCAACATATTACTAGTCTTCCTGGTTGCACCTCCTCTATCCACTACTAAACTGATGCAGTCCCAACATATTACTAGTCTTCCTGGTTGCACCTCCTCTATCCACTACTAAACTGATGCAGTCACAACATATTACTAGTCTTCCTGGTTGCACCTCCTCTATCCACTACTAAACTGATGCAGTCCCCAACATATTACTAGTCTTCCTGGTTGCACCTCCTCTATCCACTACTAAACTGATGCGGTCCCAACATATTACTAGTCTTCCTGGTTGCACCTCCTCTATCCACTACTAAACTGATGCAGTCCCCAACATATCACTAGTCTTCCTGGTTGCACCTCCTCTATCCACTACTAAACTGATGCGGTCCCTACATATTACTAGTCTTCCTGGTTGCACCTCCTCTATCCACTACTAAACTGATGCAGTCCCCAACATATTACTAGTCTTCCTGGTTGCACCTCCTCTATCCACTACTAAACTGATGCGGTCCCAACATAATACTAGTCTTCCTGGTTGCACCTCCTCTATCCACTACTAAACTGATGCAGTCCCAACATATTACTAGTCTTCCTGGTTGCACCTCCTCTATCCACTACTAAACTGATGCGGTCCCAACATATCACTAGTCTTCCTGGTTGCACCTCCTCTATCCACTACTAAACTGATGCGGTCCCAACATATTACTAGTCTTCCTGGTTGCACCTCCTCTATCCACTACTAAACTGATGCTGTCCCAACATATTACTAGTCTTCCTGGTTGCACCTCCTCTATCCACTACTAAACTGATGCAGTCCCAACATATTACTAGTCTTCCTGGTTGCACCTCCTCTATCCACTACTAAACTGATGCAGTCCCAACATATTACTAGTCTTCCTGGTTGCACCTCCTCTATCCACTACTAAACTGATGCAGTCCCAACATATCACTAGTCTACCTGGTTGCACCTCCTCTATCCACTACTAAACTGATGCAGTCCCAACATATTACTAGTCTTCCTGGTTGCACCTCCTCTATCCACTACTAAACTGATGCAGTCCCAACATATTACTAGTCTTCCTGGTTGCACCTCCTCTATCCACTACTAAACTGATGCGGTCCCAACATATTCACTAGTCTTCCTGGTTGCACCACCTCTATCCACTACTAAACTGATGCGGTCCCAACATATTACTAGTCTTCCTGGTTGCACCTCCTCTATCCACTACTAAACTGATGCGGTCCCAACATATTACTAGTCTTCCTGGTTGCACCTCCTCTATCCACTACTAAACTGATGCGGTCCCAACATATTACTAGTCTTCCTGGTTGCACCTCCTCTATCCACTACTAAACTGATGCAGTCCCCAACATATCACTAGTCTTCCTGGTTGCACCTCCT